>NW_028261392.1:16390406-16410406 GCF_051295495.1 Thamnophis sirtalis
GTGTTCAATTCAACTTCTTGAGCAAGCTCCTTATTTCCCTGCACTATGATTTATGGTTTGAAGTTAATTCCAAGAAGGCTGTGAGTTCCACAATCAATACTTTCATAATAATAAACTCAAACTATGCCAACGTTTCTCCTCATTTCCAGTAAATGGCACCTCAATTCTCTCCCCTCCTCCCACCCAACAACAACTGCAGCTAGAGCTTTTCAGGCTAATACACAGTTCAGCTCAGATGGAATAATATATTTTTACATACATCTCAACATTGTTGAGAAGGTTTTAAATTACAAAACCTGCAGTTGGATAGGCGAGTCCTTCTGAGCCATTAAATCCTCTTTCTGCTGTGCATGACTTTCTCAGTAAAAGTGTGAGGAAAAGAACTCCAGCAAAAGTACTTAGCTTTTGTGACAACTTTATCACCTTGTTATAGCCACATTTTAGAATTGCCTGAAGGCAACATAAAAATAAAGTCAGTCTAAGATGGAGGCTAACAGTTTTTCCATGACGGCATTTTGGCATGTTAAAACTTAATAATATTTTTTTTTTGAAAGGATGTCTCAAGGACACGAGCATTTGGAGATTTTTTAATACATTATATGAGAGCAATTTATCCTTCTACATTCAAACTGACACAGATCTTCTTAATAACCTGTCCAAATAAAGTCGCCAGTTGTTCACTTGGACCAGAAAAGGCCTGTACGAGTGAATAAGCTACATTGAAATTCATCAAAAAGAACTCTTCTTTGTACTGGTGAAGCATTTTCTTTCTGTAAAAAGCTTGGGATATCCCAAAGGTGCTTTTTCCCAAGGGGCAACTGGATTTTTAGGTTTTTCTTTGAAGATGTTTCTCTTCTTATCCAAGAAGCTTCTTCAGCTCTGACTGGATGGTGGGGAAATGGAAGGATTTATACTCCTTGGAGACAGGAGAACCACTACCAATTGTAGATCTCTTCATAGCCACCAAGTCAGCCATCAGGAACAATAAACGGGCAGAACCAGGAGCAGAAAATTAAGAATGAACCAATCTCGCGCGCAGTCCTTTTAACAGTTACAAGAAGGCTCCACACCAATTTGCACCCTTTAGGTGACCCTAATGAGAAAGATAAACCTCCAGGTGACCTTACTGACCCGCTAAAAGAATGCCAATGTCCAGCTGTCAGAATAGAATAGAATAAACAGAGTTGGAAGGGACCTTGGAGGTCTTCTAGTCCAACCTTCTGCCTAGGAAGGAAAGCCTATACCACTTCAGACAAATGGTTATCCAACATCTTCTTTAAAGCTTCCAGTGTTGGAGCATTCCCACCTTCTGGAGACAAGCTGTTCCACTGATTAATTGTTCTGTCAGGAAATTTCTCCTTAGTTCTAAGTTGGTTCTCTCCTTGATTAGTTTCCACCCATTGCTTCTTGTTCTATCCTCAGGTGCTTTGGAGAATAGTTTGACTCCCTCTTCTTTGTGGCAACCCCTCAGATATTGGATCACTGCTATCATGACTCTCCTAGTCCTTCTTTTCATTAAACTAGACATACCCAGTTCCTGCAACCGTTCTTCATATGTTTTAGCCTCCAGTCCCTTAATCCTCTTTTGTTGCTCTTCTCTGCCCTCTTTCTAGAGTCTCAACATCTTTTCTACATTTTGGCGACCAAAACTGGATGCAGTATTCCAAGTGCGGCCTTACCAAGGCATTATAAAGTGGTATTAATACTTTAAGTGATCTTGATTCTATCCCTCTGTTTATATAGCCTAGAACTGTGTCGGCTTTTTTTGGCAGACCATTTGAATTTGTTCTTGCTGTATAAATTATTCTATGATGTAGATTGCACTTGGTCATCAATTTCATTTGGAGCTTCATCATCGCTGATGTCAGAAGTCGCAGCGGGTTCCTCATCATTCATTACGAAAGTTTTGTCGCAATCCAATTCGACTTCACTCAAATCACACTCTGCTTCTTCATAGAACAGTTTCTTCTAAGTTTGGATCACCAAACCGCACTCTTTTTGGCGGAAAACGTGGCCTCGACATTATAAATATATATATATATATACATTAACAAAGATCTGCAGTCAAAATGACCGCAACTCAAATTCAAAAACTGCTGCAGAAAACAAACAAACAACAACAACAAAACTCACGCAAGTGCAATGCTGCATACACTCTTATTGGCACCGGAATGGTCCATTTCTAAAAATAGGGGTGTTCTGAACATTTTGGAAAATTGTTGCAGTCACTATGACTGCAGGTTTATGGTTATGTGTTAATGCTGCAGAAATCATTTCAGGTTTTTGTTTTCAAGAAATCCTTTTCAAATACCTTAATGGTTGTTATTAAATCATTAAGTTTGAAACTGTACTTTCATGACAGAATGAATTTCGGACCTGCCTCAAGCTACCTTGAACTCTGCTTTAGGCTCAGAACGTTTCCAAAATGCAAACTAGCTATTTCTCACTGAATTATAAATATTTTGAAACCCCCAATCCAACATATTAACTCAAGAATGAGGAGAGAAAAAAGAAAATATGAAGGTTTCCTGTATCAATTGATTAGGGACAGGAAGTTCAGAGGAGGTTCAGAGCTCTCTGAATCAAGAAACACAACATAGTTAGAAGAAAAAGAATATTGTTGTTTCTGAGGAACTTTTCAGGATGTTGGTCATCATCAGGGATCTGATATCTTAGTTCAGGACTCCAGAGGCCTCTCACAACTACTTTATTTGTGTATGTGTATGTATGAATCCTGACAACTGCCTCAGAAAGTCTTTGCATTTTCTTCACAAGATTTCAGAAATAGTTGCCATTATCTCCTTCCAAGGCTGAGAGAGAGGGACTGGCTCAAGGTCACCAAGTAGATCGATGGGACTAGAATTCTTGTTTCTTTTGTTTGTAACTTGATGCTTAAGCACTACACTATCACCTTGGGAGGAAGGGAGGGAGGAAGGATGGAAGGAAAGAAGGAAGGGAAGATTTGTATGTAAAGATCAGAGGTGGGTTCCTACCAGTTCGCACCTATTCGATAGAACCGGTTCGTCAAATCTACCAAACCGGTTAGAAGAGGTTCCACCAGTGGTCCTGGAATGCAGGCCACACCTACAGAAGAGGTTCCAAAAAATTTTGAAACCCACCACTGGTCCTTGGATATGATTATTCTACACTATCATGCTCATATTTATAAAACTCAGTGCCTTTGTGAAATGTAAGGATGACTACTGCATTTGTGGTGCAATCAGAACATTGCGTGTGTTGAAGTTGTTTTAACGCAAACCAAAGAGGCCTTTTAAAAACAAGTTTACATCATATTCTTATGCATGCCAGTGCTGTGTGTGAGGTAATTTAAGGTGGTTCTGACAAGTGTCATCAGCATCTTCATATCCGGTCACATGGGTGGCAAGCCACTCCCATCCGGTCACATGGGAGGCAAGCCACTCCCACAAAGGAGACCACACCCACAGAGTAGGTTTGAACAATTTTTGAAACCCACCACTGGTAGAGATTCTTAGTCATCCAAGTCATGATTGTCCCAAAGATGCTTTTTCAGGCGGCAACTGAACTTTCTTGTTTTTCCTTTTGAAGACTTTTCTCTTCTTATCCAAGAAGCTTCTTGAGCTCCAACAAGATAATGGGGAATGGAAGAATTTATATTCCTTGCAGACAGCTGAACATTTGCATCCTTTTAGGGGGTTGTTGAGGCTGCTTAGAAGTTTATCTGTGTCCTCAAAGTCACCTGAGTAGTGCGTAATGGTTCCTGGAGTCTGCAATTTTTTTCCCTCTGGAAATCCATTCATACTCCCACATGATTCAAAGGGTGTTCATCCCAAATTGTATAGTTAAAAGTCTGTAGAGATTCTCAGCCATCCAGGTCATGGTTGTCCCAAAGGTGCTTTTTCAGGAAGCAACTGGACTCCCTTGGTTTTTTTTTTCTTTTGAAGATGTTTCTCTTCTCATCCAAGAAGCTTCTTCGGCTCTACACCTCACAAGATGCTGGGCCTGCAGGATCATTCACCTACTCTGCCTTCTGTCCATGACTTCCTCCAAAGGAGAAAGGGAATCTTGACATTGGAGTGCGGTAAGGTACACAGAACTGTTTTGTTGCTCGCTGAGCCACAATAATTTACATTAGGATTATGTATGTGTTCATAAATCATTAATAATGGATAAGCACTACTTCTAGGAATGTGGAATGAATAAAACAAATACTTTATCACACTGTCCCATGCACATCTTGTACCAAAGGGCCCCCTTTCCTACTTGAACTTGCAGGATGCTTTTATGCTTTTTATGGCTGGTAGTTTTATTACTGTTATGAGCCACTCAGAGTTGTGTTTTAAGATGGTCAGCCATACCAATCTTTTAAATAATTACATAAATATGTACATAAATGTTCTTAGTCTCAAACCAGAGGTCTGTTTAGCATGCATTAGCAGTATTATAGGTCATTCTAATTAACCTATTCTTACCACAGCTCATTATTTTCTTGACTGTTTCAAGCAAGTCCTCTCCCTTTGCCTCCAAATAATTGTCTCTCCTCTAGTAATTATGGGTATCTATTTGCCCATCTCTTCTTGTTGTAGTTTGTGTCTCTCTCTCTCTCTCTCTGTGTGTGTAGATTGATTTACCTATTCAAACATTTGGACATAAAAGCATTCCAGGGTTTTCCTTTTTAAAAAAACAACTATCCATTGATATTAGTTTTCTCTTTCTTTCCCCCCAAAACTCAGTGATTTGTAGATGGTCTGCCAAAAAGAAAGAAAGAAAAGAACAAAGAATTACATAAAAAAAGAATTTGCCTATACCATGAAGTTTCCTGAAATAGATGAAAGTACTACCCTGTTTTCCTGAAAATAAGACCAGATAATAAGCCCAATTATGCTTTTGAGCACATGCACTAAAATAAGCCTTCCCCAAAAATAAGCCCTCCCCAAAATATGCAACACAGCAGCAGCCATGAGGTGACTACTGCCTCCTGCACCTCAAAAATAATAAGACCTCCCCCAAAATAAGGCCAAACACTTATTTCAGGGGTCAAAAGAAAATAAGACCCTGTCTTATTTTCAGGGAAACATGGCACAGGATGTGCATTTGAATGCATATAATCATTCACAACACATAAAAGCCGCATATTGTAAGCATTTGAAGGCATTTCATAACAATCACTAACAACTAATATTGTTGGGGACAGAATTGTGGTAAAGGTTTCACTTTTCATATCAGAGGATGAAACAGTCCATCCAGTGGGGGGATCCAGCTGGTTTAACAACCGGTTCAGTGCACTCTCTGCATACGTGCACCATTTTACCAAAACTTACCTTCCACGTTACTTCTGGGGCGTAACACAGCTGAGGCACGGAAATGTGATCTGTTGCATAAATCAGCTAAGTGGATATAGGTAAGTAAAGCGCAGGGGTGGGCGGGCAGGCGGACCCACCTGATCATTGGAGCAAACCAGTTCATTCCCCAGCATTGTCAGAGCTATGCCTGAACCAGTCCGAACTGGCTAAATCCCACCCCTGAGTCCATCCAAAGATTAGTAGTAGTGAACTGCAAAATCTCTAGATCACACCATTGACAAATATGAGAATAATTGTTGCCTTGTTTATTGGAAGTTTTGGCAAAGAATGTTCCACAACAGTAACAATTTGAATTTTTAATAATGACCTACTAACTCAATTACAAAAAAAAAAAAAAAATCCCTCTTCTAAAAGTATTTTTAGAACACCTTGACTTGCAAACAAATATCATCCTTCTATAAATGAGAACTTCAAAAGGTATTTTTCTGCCTATTTGTGGCACGGAGAACTTTTAGAAGTTTGAGTTCAGCATAACCTTGTACATTAAATACACTTTCACTTGTAACAAAGGAAATTTCTTGTAGGCTAATATCTACGAAGTTATGCTTTCTGAATCTGAAGCTCATTTGTCTGAAGCATTAGTTATTCAGTATTTGCTTGCTCGTATACATTTCATAATATTGGTTTATTATTAATATGTTTAATATAGCTGGGGCACAAAGAATATTGGAAGAAGCATAACACACGGGTCCCATCCACCTAATCTTGCATTAGTTGCATATCTATTAGTAAACAGAAATATATTCTTATGTTCGGTGTCAAGCTTTACAGTACCAAGCCAGAAAGTCATCCTAGTTTAATGAACTTCCTAGGACAAAATATGTTTACCCATCAGTGGCCTTAAGGCATGTAAGCGGTATCGTTGACACTATAACATTTCTGAAATGGTCATCCTCTGAATAAAATTAAACACGAACAGCTAGAACTTGGAAGCTAGCCTGCTCAGTAGAGCAGGACCATCTGCCAGCTATACAAAATGCAGCTTCACATTTCAGAAAATAAGTAAGTTGTCCTGGGTTGCAGCCACATACGCTTCCAAATATGAATTTTACTTCTTTAACCCAAGCCTGGTCTAATACTTTGTGCATTAAATATGCGATTGTAAACACGCTTAATTGAACTTTAGAAAAAAATGTAACAAAATATTTAAAGCAAGGCTAAAATTCTCCAACTAGATGCTAATGTTCACCAAATTACTGGGAAAATAGCATAAACAAACAAGCAAACAAACAAGGAAACAAAAAACAACTGCTATGCCTTCAACTTATATAAGAAAGTATTATTTTTTAAGTAATATTGTTTAAAATTAAAGTATGTGTTGAAACTTGACTTGTTGAATTTATGTGGAGACTTTTATACTGATCATTGATCTAGCTAAATCAGTGCTGATCATTGATCGAGCTAAACATTGATCTAGATAAATCAGCCTTTGGGTCTCTTCCAGATCTTATCCATAAATGCTCCACAATTGGTTATCCTTGTGAGAAATAAGCTTATTGGAAATGTTGCCTATTCCTAATCTAATCTAGCCTAATTGTTGCCTATTCTGATTAACAATAGTCCATTCAAGAACTTCTATTAAGACACACCAAGGATCAAATTTGAAGCCCATAATATGCAAACCACATTCTTTGGAATAACTGCTGCTCATTTACTCACCCTATACTTTCAGCCACTTTTTTTAGCATCTTACTTTCCCATTTTCATTTTCATTTTCTACCAATTGTTACTTAATAATATTCCTACTTTATTGAGATTTATGCTTGAATTCTATGTATTTTTTTATGTGGAATCATAAGATTGAATCTAATATTAGGTAATCTAGGCAGCAGTTAGAAAAATTAAAGGAGCATTCTGGTTTTCATTGTTTTAGGCCATATTTGATTACATATCAATTTTTAGCTTTTTTTTTTTTAAAAAAAAATCTTCCTAAGATAGAGATACTGTCTAGATCAGGGCTGGCCCGCGGGCCGGATGCATCACACACTGGCCATGCCCATTTTAGCGAAGGGGGGGAAACTTCCAATGCATCATGTGACACCGCTGTGACAATGTGAGTTTGACACTCCTTGCCTAGATCATGAAGACCTTTGCAAAGAAAAAAAATAACTTCCCTTTACTCTGAGGTCCGGTGGCGCAGTGATTAGAGTTCAGTACAGTACAGTACATTGTCGACCGGACAATGCCGGCTGGCGGCCCCCCGAGGGAGGGCCTTTTCTGTAGCTGCGCCGGCCTTATGGAACAAGCTACCCACGGAGATCCAGACCCTTACCTCTCTCCCGGCCTTCCGTAAAGTGACCAAGACCTGGCTGTTCCGGCAGGCCTAGGGCTGTTGATTAAAATCCAGCTCCACGTGATTGAATGGATGATTTTATTTTAAATAATTGTATTTTTAATATCCCATGTTTTTGCTTTTGTTATGAGCCGCCCAGAGTCCCTAGGGAATGGGCGGCATACAAATCTTATTAAAGTTGCAAAGTTGCAAAGTACAGTCTACTTCTGCTGACTGCTGATTGCCAGCAGTTTGGGAGTTCAAGTCCCACCAGCTTCCATCCTTCTGAGGTGGGTAAAATGAGTATCCAGACTGTTGGGGGCAATATACTGACTGTAAGCCGGTTAGAGAGGGCTGCAAAAGCACTGTGAAGTGATATATAGGTCTAAGTGCTATAGCTAGCAATAGCAAAAGCAATAGCAGTTAGACTTATATACCGCTTCATAGGGCTTTCAGCCCTCTCTAAGCGGTTTACAGAGTCAGCATATTGCCCCCAACAACAATCCGGGTCCTCATTTTACCTACCTCGGAAGGATGGAAGGCTGAGTCAACCTTGAGCCGGTGAGATTTGAACCGCCGAACTGCAGATAACAGTCAGCTGAAGTGGCTGCAGTACAGCACTCTAACCACTGCGCCACCTTGGCTACTCTGTTGTGCTTCTTGAATAGCAGTTTCTAGCCCTTAAGAACCAGTTTTATTTTTAAAAAATAATTATTTCACTTTTACACAGACAGCAACTTATATCTATGGTTGACATAAATATTTGAGGCATAGTGTAGGACAGCTGGTCTCCTATCCAAGAAATTAAAATGATTATTATTATTTTTGTCTCTGACTACAATCCTTTTAAAAATGCATATCCAATTAGATAAATCCTTAAAATAGTTTTTGGCAAATTTTGATGATGAGATAGCTTGGAGTATTTCCACATATGGTAATTTTGAATGCATGTGGCAGTTTAAAAGAAATGCATAAAAGTAAAGATTCAGGAAATCACTTGACATGAAGTTCTCTTTGCCCTCAGTTGCTTCTTCTTAATGGAAGTTGGAGACTTCCAAAGTATTTAATTAGTTATCTACTTGTTAAATTAAGTATTCCAGAGTACTAGAAACCTCTACCATGCAATAACAACCCAGTGATTTATAAACAAGAGGACCTTAAAACTTTAAGCAAGTTTACAGAATAAATCCTGATTTAACGTGAGATCCTTACATTGAATATGTTGTCCTGCTTTAATGGGAGATTATTTTAATGGGGGATTTATTGGCAATGCAAAATCCTTGGGCAAAAATAGCTATGTAAATAAATTTACACAAATAAACCATGGATCTTCATTCCAGTTTTGGAAAAAGAAAAAAGAAAGAAAGCATCCTTGTGCATAGCTACTCCAAGATGACATCTTTATCTTCATTTGGCCTCTTTAGCTAAGAAGATGTCTATCTAGAAAAAGGATTTGGAAAAGTACAGAGAAAGTAACTGTCACTCAGCGAGAATAACAATGAGCTAGATAATATTACAATTATAATTCAGTAAATTATACTTATGCTGTTGGTTTGAGCTCTGAGCTTGGCAATTTGGTTGCAAACATTTCATCACCATTCGAGGAGACATTGTCAGTGTGTTTTGAATTTGAATTGGACAAATTCAAAAGAGCAATAGCACTTAGCAATAGCACTTAGACGTACATAACTGTTTCATAGTGCTTTTACAGCCCTCTCTAAGTGGTTTGCAGAGTCAGCCTATTGCCCTCAACAATCTGGCTCCTCATTTCACCCACTTCAGATGGATGGAAGGCTGAGTAAACCTTGAGCTGGTGAGATTTGAACGGCTGAATTGCAGCTAGCCATCAGCTGAAGTAGCCTGCTGTACTGTACTCTAACCACTGCGCCACATCAGCTCTTGCCATGCATTGACAATGTGTCCTTGAATGATGATGAAAGGTTTGCAACCAAAATGTTTAGTTTAGTTTAGTTTAGTTTCCCTTTATTTGTATGCCGCCCTTTTCCCTGGGGGGACTCAGGGCGGCTCACAGTTCAAAAGGGGGGGGGGGAGGACAAACAATTTTCCAACATGAAGACAATACAACATATTAAAAAGAGCACACAACAGTCACACAATTCGGGTGGGGTTAGAATCTTAACCCCAGGCCAGCCGGGACAGCCAGATCTTTAAAGCGGCGCGGAAGGACTGGAGGGTGGTGAGGGTCCGAATCTCCACGGGGAGTTCGTTCCAATGCCATGCTTGAAGCTCAAAACACCTAACTACCAAGCTACTAATATTCAAACACATTTCAATTATAATTATGGGTTTTTTTTAATTTTTATATCATATACTCATGTCAGGAGTAATTATAAATCAGTGACAACATATGCTATGATCATGCTACTTTCACAAGAAAATATTTGGTCTTACTCTTACTTTCTGGAAATATTTATAACTAGCAGGGAAAGGAAGACAAGTTATCACCATCATCACATACTGTCCTTTAGTGTAACCTGACACCAAATATGAAATCAAAGAAAGGTTCTAAGAAGAAGCATATAGAAGAAGCCACAATGTCCTCAAATTGCTGTTGTGTCATCTTAATGTAACTCAAATTACGTAATGATTTTGCATCATGTTGTGATTCTGAGTGATGCCTTTTGTCCCCTTTCTCCCTTGAAAGTAAACACTCTTGGTTCTATGTCCTCTAGAAATTTCAGTTTCAATATCTCATCTTAACCAATATGTAAATTGAATAATTTGTTAAGTACAAATCGGCTAAAGAAACATTAAGAAGACAGCTGCAGTCATCAAAGTTACATTGATACACTTAACACTTATTAGTACCTTACAATCATTTTTTTTTCCTTTCCTTCTTTCTTCCCTCCTTGAATTTATTATTTTTCATGCAGAAGACAGAAAGACATAGCAAGGTATTATGTGTATGGGTGTAAATGTAGCTATAGAGATGATAGAGATAGATAGATAGATAGATAGATAGATAGATAGATAGATAGATAGGTAGGTAGGTAGGTAGGTAGGTAGGTAGGTAGGTAGGTAGGTAGGTAGGTAGGTAGGTAGGTAGGTAGGTAGGTAGGCAGGCAGGCAGGCAGGCAGGCAGGCAGGCAGGCAGGCAGGCAGGCAGGCAGGCAGGCAGGCAGGCAGGCAGACAGACAGACAGACAGACAGACAGTGCAGAGAGACAGAGAGAGAGAATTCATAAATGCTTCATTTTTATTTTCAGAACATTAAAACTGGGCATAGGTTATTGCTCGCTAGCTAATACATTGTCTAGAATTATGTGATACACCAGTGAGATCTGAGGTTTGAAATTGTTGCTGTTCATATAATTAGCCTACCTTCAATGCAAATTATTCTAGCAGCTGTGTATGGTCAATCCAACAATACAGCAAATTATGCATATGTACCAGAAAAATGACTCCATTGTTTTGAGGACAAGTAATCAAAAATATGATCTGTACAGTCTTAGCTGATATTACAACAGACGAATTTAAGAAAAGATCACTGAACACGCTTGAATTGCTTACAAAAAATGCAATTACTGAGTACCTGCCTAGCAGAGTTTGGCATATAAGAAAGATGTTTTAATACATTTTTGGTAAACCTTACATCTGTAAAATTATCAGAAAGTTGCCAGAGGGGTATTTCGATTAGGCTTGTACAAAGAGAGAGGGTTTTTACACACGAACTATAATAATGATGACATTATTTATGCTATCTTTGATTAATAGTCATTCTAATTGCATTGCTAGGGGAAAAAATAGGAATCAAACATAATTTATTAGTTAGTAGTCTCCAGACAATCAGTCCTGCAAGGTGTGTTAAATTCTGAGAGCTTTTAATAATCATTAATATTTCAATTTAAATAATTTAGCACCTCTAATGGTTGGAAATAAAACTTGTTCTGTAAAGTTTTAATTGCATGAAACTGATGGTGAAAGCTATTTTACCTTGGACAAGACTCAAAAATATTTAACAGAATCTTAACTACTGTCAGTCACTTTTCCTCTACAACAGAATGGAACTTTTTGTCTTGCACATTTGCAATAGCAATACCATTTAGACTTATATACCACTTCACAGTGCTTTACAGCCCTCTCTAAGTGGTTTACAAAGTCAGCATATTTTCCCCAACAATCTGAGTCCTCATTTTACTGACATCGGAAGGATGGAAGGCTGAGTCAACCTTGAGCCTGGTGAGATTTGAACTGCCCAATTGCTGGCAGCCAGCAGCCTGCAGTACTGCACTCTAACCACTATGCCACTACAGCTCTCAATTCATATCTTTTCATGTCAAATGTAGCAACTGATTTCCAAGTCCTACTAAAATACAATGAAAACATGACTATGGATGGATATGTTAGTCTTTTGCTGATAGATATTGAGAGGCATCTTCAAGGAGGATCAGAAAAGTTAAAATGATGGATACAACCATATAACTAAAATTGTGCACTATTTTTTTTTACATGCATTGAACAAGTAATACATATAAAAAGTTGTGTGGGTTGGTCATATGGTCATGGCCAAATCTTGGCTTTCTAACTCGTAACATAGTTTGGTGTATGGACTCTTAACATAATAGAGCTAAGACAATATAATTGTGTCACCAGGAGTTGTGAAGATCCAGAAAAGGAACCAAGGGGAAAAATTGGGAGAAAAAAATAATTGGTAGAGAAAAGATTCTGTGAGGATGGGCTCCAGCATGAATTTGATAGCTCAAAAGATTCCAGGGATCCCCAGAAGATCCCTGGTAATCAACCCAGTTTGGATCTTGCAGAAAAAATAAGTTAAACATATATCATCCCATTATGATCCTGTGCTTTCCTTCCTCATGCCTTATTTTTAAGATCCCAAATAGAAAATCTTATTTTCTTCTAATATTCCAAAGTTTGTTCTAATCTGCAGAATTTTCAGTGTTATTGCTTAGTTCAAGAGAATACAAATTAAAAACACATTTTAGCACATCTTCATGTGGTTATTCTTAATATGATTAAATCAGACAGTTTTCTCTTCTACTTTGTACAAACAGACTATATATAATGCCTGTTATAAACACTGAAATTTCTATTAATACTATTTTTCTATTCCTATCATCCCTTTCTATTGTAATTCAAACTTACTATTTTTCTATTCCTATTATCCCTTTCTATTGTTATGTTAAGGGGCATAACATTTTTAAAAAATCGTGTCCTACCAGTACGAAAGAATCCCATTCCTTCAATGATGTTCCTCAACTAAGCCATATTATAGGCAAGGATGAATACACATTTTCGCTCTTAATGAAATGAATATGTCTAGAGAAGCAGGATCATGAATATTTTAATCATTTTAGTAACTTTTTCCCCTTCATTAAGGCATTGCTAGTGTTTGCAGATGAAGAAGTTCTTTATTATATAAAAAAGCCAGGTCTCTAATTATTATCCTCTTTATTTAAAGAGTATTCTTGATATTCAAATAATCAGAAAATGGCATTTAGCTCATTCACAATAAAATTATGAATGAATTCGTAACCTTCGTCATTTTAAATAGTCAAAGTTTTATTTGAAGTAGGACTCATTAAGGATTCTAATCTAACAGCCTCTTTTCAATGCTGCAGATCTGTTCATAAATGGAAATTAAATATAAAAAGTTGTTCAGAGTATCTTTCCTTCATACTGGATAACCAGAAGCTAACAATCTGAAATCAGAAAACATGGTTTACAGATTGTATTATGCCTGTCTTTGCCTGTTGGTGATAAATAATTTTAATAAGGAAGTAATCAAAAATTGGTTTATATATGAAGTGAGTATTTAGAATACCTTGTTGAAAAATGAAGGAATAACATTTTTGTTTGAATGTATGATGTACAAGAAAAATAATGAACCTAAGCATACTCGATGGATGATTAGTGGGATTATACATAATTGAAAATAATGATATATAAACATAAACAGTAAATTCTTTTATACTGTAAAAATATTCAGAATGAGATAAGTGATTATATAAAGGTATATTGTTATTAAACAGACAATCAAGAATGTAAGGGAATTAGGTTTATTGAAAAGAAATAAATATTAATCGTAATTGAATATATGTTGTACAATGAAAGTGAGGTATTTAGTTATATTAGACGAAAAATCTGTTCGATTGTATATGTAATTGAGAATATGGATGCAAAACACTTGTAACCAAACGACATGCTGTATGTAATAGGTGAGAATTTTTTTATGTTGTTTTTTTATGTTTAAAAATAAAAAAATGCAAAAAAAAAATTAGTATCTGTTTTCCTCTGGTCTATGAAATTAACAGTTATTAACAAATCTAGCATATACTAGGACATATAAATTAACATACGTTTTCCATGCCTCTATGAACTTAGCAATTATTAACAAACAGCCTATATAGAGCCATGGTGGCCAGATGTTAAAATGTAGCACTGTGAGCTTATTCTCTTGAATGCCAATTGCCAGCGGTTCTGCAGTTTGAATCTCACCAGTCTCAAAGTTGACTCAGCTTTCCATCCTTCCAAAGTCAGTAAAATGAGGACCCAGATTGTTGGAGGCAATATGCCAACTCTGTAAACTGCTGAGAGAAGCCTGTAAAGCACTGTGAAGTGGCATGTAATCTAAGTGCTGGTGCTAGTGCTATATCAAAGTAAATCGAAATCTATTGTATTTTATCCCTCCAATGTAGTTTAGGAAGGAGGTTGGCTTTGCACTCCCCACCACCACCACTGAATCTTTCCATCAGAGATGAATGTTTTTGTGCTGTCCTGAATAATCCACAGGGTTTATCTGTTAACAGATATTAACAACAATGGAACCACTTCATCAATTCATCTTTCCCTGGCCTGTTGGCATGACCAAATTTTGACCGTACAGAAAATTAAGAGGTGGATGTTACAACTGAAAATGCCAACTTTCTGAGTCCCAGGCTGTCATGGTATTTATACATAATACAGGGGTGACATGCTACCAGTTCAGGCCAGTTTGTCTGAACTGGTAGTAAAAATGCTGCTGGTTTCCAGAACCAGTAATAAAAAATACTAAAAAAAATTTTTAAAAAAAAGTTCTGATGATCACTCATCGCACAAATGATCTTTGAACTTTTAAAAAAAACTTTTTAAACACTTTTTTTTACTACAGGTTCTTTGGAAATGGAGGTGTGGAGGGGGTCCATTTTTGCTCCCAGTGGGCTTCCCTGAAGCCTGCTAGGCCAAAAATGAGGGCTGGAGAGAGAGGGGAAAAAGAGAGAGGGGGGGGGGAGAGAGAGAGACAGAGAGAGAGAGAGAGAGAGAGAGAGAGACAAAGGCAGAGGCAGAAAGAGACACAGAGAGAGACAGAGATACAGAGAGAGAAAGGGAGGGAGGGAAAAAGGAGAGGAAGGAAGGACTACAAACCTGGCACTAAACGCAGCTTCAGAGTATAATCCAGGGCTGGAAGGGACCTGGAGGTCATCTAGTCCATCCCTGCTCCAGCAGGACATTGTTAAAGTGACTTTCTGTCTTTTGATCCCCCAGTTACATGACTACAGAACCACGCCTTCCCAGTCACATGACCCACAAAACCACGCCTACAGAACCAGTAGGGATAGATTTCATCACTGACGTAATAGCTTTATTGTACAATTGATCCAGGAGTATTCTTATATCAGATCCTCAAAGCAGATTTCCAAATTTGGCATGTGGTAGAACAAGATATTTCTTTTTTTTTCTTTTTTTTTTAAACTATGCATCTAGAGGAATAATAATAATAAAAGAGGTTCTACTTGGTTACATAAAACATCATTTTACTTGGTTACATGATATATCAAAGGCCGAAGGAAAATATGCCAAAAGTGCCATGAGAAAAGTGAGACGGCAAATTAGCACGAGGGTAAGCAGTCACTTCTGTTTGGCCTAAGAAAAACAGCACCCTTGTGCTTAGCCAAAACATGCAGATGAATAGAGCCCCTTGCTGGTATCAGAGCAACAGATGAAACTGACATTCAACAAGCATACAATCCATGTTTCTTGTTTCTTTTAATTGTCTCCCATTGCAAGCAATGTCTATTCAGAACCTGGATCAGAGGTGGGTTCCTACCAGTTTGCACCTATTCGGTAGAACCGGTTCGTCAAATCTACCAAACCGGTTAGAAGAGGTTCCACCAGTGGACCCGGAATGCAGGCCACACCTAGAGAAGAGGTTCCAAAAATTTTTGAAACCCACCACTGGTCCTTGATATGATTATTCTACACTACCATGCTCATATTTATAAAACTCAGTGCCTCTGTGAAAGGTAAGGATGACTACTGCGTTTGTGGTGCAATCAGAACATTGCGTGTGTTGAAGTTGTTTTAACGCAAACCAAAGAGGCCTTTTAAAAAACAAGTTTACATCATATTCTTATGCATGCCAGTGCTGTGTGTGAGGTAATTTAAGGTGGTTCTGACAAGTATCGTCGGCATCTTCATATCCGGTCACATGAGTGGCAAGCCACTCCCATCCGGTCACATGGGTGACAAGCCACTCCCATCTGGTCACATGGACGGCAAGCCACTCCCATCCAGTCACATGGGTGGCAAGCCACTCCCACAAAGGAGGCCACACCCACAGAGTAGGTTAGAACAATTTTTGAAACCCACCACTGCCCTGGATCCAAGTGGGTTGGCCTTCTAGTAACTGCTGGGCAACTCAGGACTGCTGATTTCTTTGCCTGTTCTCTTTGCCTTCCTTGATCATTGCGTTAAGTGACTTCTGGTCTAAGCAGGTAATGCTTCAACATTGTTAATCGGCAACCTAAAGTCCATCATTAGCATTTTTAATTGAAGTGATTGTGCCACTGACACACGGTATACTATAATTTCTGCCAAAGCTCATTTCCACCGTCCTGAAATTAACTCTCTGCAATTGACTTATGGTGGACTGTCATGCTCGCTTGCACTCTGCTAATAGGAATTTGCAGCTTATGGAGGTCACAAGCAATCGTGTCAACTCATGGTGCTGCTCTTTATGCACGACTTGGTCGGAAACAAGATAAATGAGTGTTGGCATCATAATCTTTCCTCCCCGACAAGAGTTTTCCTTCGTGTGTGTATAACACGGAGATAGTGTATATCTTAGGTGCTGTGTTGCTTCTTTGTTCCTTGGACCACATGCAGATAATTATACAGATCTGAGCATGGAAGAAGTTGATCTCCATGGAGGATCACAATCTACTGGTAGTACTAAGTGTCAGACTAGGTCCTCCTTCTTCCTATTCTAACTTGAGCTTTATGGTTTGTTTCTCCTCAAATGGCAAATTCCACTTGAAAGCAGCAGCAGATGTTGTATTGCACAAAGTATTATTGCTACTCATTGAAAAGGCTACCTGGCTGCCTTCCAGCTCTTGTTATAGTGTCAATATAGGAGGAAATTAGGATCAGGTAAAAGCACTCATTTTACCCCTTTTAGTGACCCTGCAATCTCTTGCTTTGGAGTTGGGTGAGAGTAACTGATTCGAGCTGAGCATTTACTGACTGGATACCCTTCCTGATGCCTCTGTGGAGTTTGCTCATATCAAGGGTGGGATTCAAAAGTTTTAGCAAGGGGGTTTCTGCCTGGTTGCTGGGTGGGCTTGACCATGGTGGGTATGGTCCAGTGGTGGGTTCTGAATCCCGTTGCAACCAGTACAGTGCAACAGGGCCCGGCGGCCACCACATGAATGCGTGCAGCGCACGCACATGCATCCTTACGTCCTGCGACGCCCCACAATGCCTCCGTGACACTCTAGCTGCTCGACGGAGCATTGCACAGGAGCTATACACTGCGCATGCATGCACAGATGGCTCATTTCCTTCAAATACAGGGAAGGAACGAGGGCAGAGCACTGTACCAGAATGGTACCTGGTGCTCCTGGCAGGTAGCAGTATGCCCGTATCGTGGCATGCCGCTTGCAACCCACCACTGGTATGGTCAGCCTCCTGCACCATAGCAGGGGGGGGATTTTTCCCTTCCCCTGGCTCCGGATGCTTTCCTTGAGCCTCTGGGAGGGTAAAAACAGCCTCCCCAGGCTCCTGAGACCCTCTTGAGGTCCAAAACAAGCCTATTTCCAGCCTTCCTGAACCTCTGCATGCACCCTGCACTTACCTGCATCCAAAACAGTCCGCATGGGGACTCCTGGGAGGGGAGGGACAGGGGAGGGTGAGCAGGGCAAGCCAAGAGTGGGATTTCAGGGTTCTCCAAAGAGAAATTGCACAGAATCTTAGCTAGAGCTTTTTGCAACCCCCTGCGAATCCCAAGCAGCCCACCCTTGGCTTACAGGCAACATCATAAATAGCTTGGCACTTACAACCATCCTGTGCACCTTCTTCACTACCACATTTTACATCTTTCATGAAAAGGCAATATCTTTTTAGTATGAATATTATTGGAATATATTCCCTGCACCTTCAGTTTAGTCATGCCGACCACATGACCAAGGAGACATCTTCAGACAGCACTGGAGATGAGGACTGCCCCTTAGAGTCAGGAACAACTAGCACATATGTGCAAAGGGGAACCTTTACCTTTTAATGGAATAAGAACTATTGGTTAGTTGGCATCATCAATTAATTAGCATAATCAAGATAACCGTAAAGATAACTTAGTACTTGACTGTCTATTCTATTTTGAGTGTTGCAGATACCAAAGGTATCACAGTGTTACAGGTACCAAATGAGTGCTCGCCAGTGGTGGGTTTCAAAAATTGTTCGAACCTACTCTGTGGGTGCGGCCTCCTTTGTGGGAGTGGCTTGCCGCCCATGTGACCAGATATGAAGATGCCGACGACACTTGTCAGAACCACCTTAAATTACCTCACACACAACACTGGCATGCATAAGAATATGATGTAAACTTGTTTTCTAAAAGGCATCTTTGGTTTGCGTTAAAACAACTTCAACACACACAATGTTCTGATTGCACCACAAATGCAGTAGTCATCCTTATCTTTCACAGAGGCACTGAGTTTTATAAATATGAGCATGATAGTGTAGAATAATCATATCAAGGACCAGTGGTGGGTTTCAAAAAAAAATATGGAACCTCTTCTGTAGGTGTGGCCTGCTTTCCGGGTCCACTGATGGAACCACTTCTAACCGGAAGGAACAACAACAACCAACTTCTGGCCAATAATCTACCTCTCCACAACATGGAAAGTCCTGTCAGGCTTTATAGCCCCTACGCTATAAGACCATATCAGGCATGGGTTCCTGCTAGCATTACTGCTGGTTCAGTCTGAGCGCATGCACAGTTGCCCGTAAATAGGTCCGCACATGCGCAGAACATTAAAAAATGTCAAAACAACAACAACAACACCATGCCACAGCAACCGGGGAACCGGTTTGGGGGCATGGTGAGCCTGCCATCCCTACCAGTGCAGTGACCCAGTCCCTATTTCCACTACCGGTTCGCCCAAATCAGTGTGAACTGGTAGCAACCCACCTCTGGACCATTTGGGCCAGTACATGAAGATATCTCAGATGGGAACAACACTGAAGCTCAACACACTGCTTTTTCAGAGATAAAGCAGTTGTCTGAGACTCAAAGTCTAGATAACCTAATCTAGATTGAATACAGAACTCAATACCACACATTAGGGGTCTGTGAAACTTGGCATTAAATAGGACACTAAGAACCTTCCTCAAGAACTCAATGGGACTATGGAACGCAACACATTCTGTCCAGAAGAATGCAGTGCTAGGAACATCAATGGTTCCAATGTGAAGATCATCTTCCAAAATTAGTCACTCAAATCTGAACAGAGAAATTAGTAGAATTATTTTTATGTCACAAATGGTTCTCCAATAGGTTTGCCAGTACTTTAGCTTTTCACAGATCATTAATATTGTTATCTTTGGTATTGCAACCATCCAAATATTTAGACTAGATTAGGCATTTTTTATCCATCTATCAAGTCCTTGGATAGGCAGACATTGTTACTTGAAGATGTGAAAGGTATCTCAGGATGTAAGCTTTTCCAAGTAAAGCTACCTTTTGCAATTGACCGATGATGATTTTTGTCAGGGCTCCTCATTTTGAAGTGATGCTCCAGATGCTTTGTTATTACATCCAAGGTGCCTAATACTATTGGTGCTATCTTTGTTTCTTTTGCTATAGTCTTTCTATTCCTATTTGCAGAAATGTAACAAATGTGCAGATGGATGCCTATCTTGATTTTGATTTTGAATTAAAGCATAGCAATTGCTGGGAGAGGGAGAACCAGCATTTGTCTGTCTGATTAAGGAGGAAGAGCACTGATGACAATTAGCCTCCGGAAACTGCTATTTGTATTTCGGCTGATTAAGCTACCTTGATACATGGAACAGTTTTGTTTCCTATACACCTTTCACAGTTTAAATGCAGGAGGGAAATCATCTGTATTCCATGAATTCCATTATTGTTTT
>NW_028261392.1:16737596-16832596 GCF_051295495.1 Thamnophis sirtalis
GATTGCCGGAACATTACACATGTATTCTATTGGCTGTTGTCAGATTCCTATGGGGTCATGTAGAGATTATGTAGGTGTCATAGCTGGCTCTAGAGGCAAAAGAGGAAATGCAAATCCTAAGTGTTTGACTGAGCTAAGTTTGGTTGAAGTTTGGACTGCTAATGAAGGGGCTTATGTTCTGAACGGGTGTTCGGCAATTCCTATTGTGGCTTGATGGCTTTGTCCTGTGTTGGATCTTGAGGAGGACCAATCCCACCATTCTGCATTTGTTCAGACTTTGCTGCAAGGAGTTTCAAAATATCCTGTCTTGAATGGATTCCCAAATCTTCATTTCTAAAAGGTGCCTCCACAGTTTCAGTTTATGGCAGGGGGATTGAATCTACTTTCTATCTTTTAAGAGCATGTTTCTCCATTTCTCCTTAGGGAAATATAATATCTTGCCTTTTTTAATATTTCCCAAAATATTTCATTCTTCTAGGAGGGGGAGGGGCTTCCCATAAAACATTCCTGGCAGACCCACAGAGTTAGGGAGAATATTATAACATTATTTTGATGGTATTGTTGAAAATCCAATTCATCTAGTGGAAAGTTAGATAGAAGGTGATAGTTCTTCAAAAGCAATTTATCATGCACCATGGAAATTGTAACTGAGAAACAAAATCCAAAGCCAGTTTACCATAAGAAATTAGTTGTGTTCTTCTTTAGATCATAGATTTTATGGCTAACTTGGATGTCTTAGCAAAACATCAGCACAAGACATGTAAAAACTGCTTCATCAAAATATCTTTTCTTATTTATAATGTTGGAATAGGATGTAATATTCTCTTGCAACTTTATGTCAGATTCAATTTATTGGTTCCCTCCAAGTAAGATGCATATGAAAATGGTTGGAAGTTGGAACAGGATAAATAGATGAAATCTTTACACCATTTCATGCATGAACAAATATTTAAAAAGTTGGAGAAAAGCATCATTTGCATCAATATAACATAAAAATGAGAAGATTGTTGGGGAAACAGTACAGAATGCCTTTGAATAAATGGATTATTTAATCCCATTTTAGGGTGAATTCAGGCCTATAGAAAGGTATTGTTTATTCTGGTTAATTATTTAGTTGGTTCCAACTAAGGGGCTCCAATCGTCCGTATCCTATTAAAATTCTTATCAATTATATCTTCCCATACCATTGACAGGATTAGTAGTTAGAAGCAATTGATAATAGATATTCTGGATGTGCCTATATAGGAATGCTTAAAGGACATTTGAAAAGAGAAGAAGTATGGATTGTATAATTAAAATTGAAATTTTAGGACATATGCTGACTATCAATAGTAGTAATAATGTTGTGACTCTATAGCCAAAATCTTTTTTTGTCTCCTGTTACTGTATACCAGGGGTGTCAAAGTGGCAACCCATGGGCCAGATACACCACACATAGGCCATGCCCACCACAGCTCCACAAAAGTGAAAAACATTGCAAAATATCATGGTGACGGCAGCATGACACCGAGGGTTTAACACCCATATTGTATACCAGGGGTGTCCAAACTTGGGAACTTTAAGACTTGTGGACTTCAACTCCCAGAATTCTGGGAGTTGAAGTCCACAAGTCTTAAAGTTCCCAAGTTTGGACACCCCTGCTGTATACTATTCTCAGAATTTTGCAAGGGATGTAATATTATAATTACTATGTGATCAATGTAGAGGAATGACTGCTAGAACCTTGGAGTGGCAGAGTTAAAAGAGGAGACAGCTAAGAATCTCTATATAACCATGCTAAGCAGAGGAAGGAGAGACAATGTTGAAAAAAAAAATAAAGAAAGCCAAGAGATAGTATGGTCTATTAAAAATATTCCTGATCTGGCATACATAAATAATACTCATAAATAGGCTCCCTTGAGCCAATTCTAATAAGCAAAATATAAAATGATTGTCAACAGGTTCAAACTTGGGAAAGTACTCAGAATTAACCTAGAAGAAAGACCACCAATCATAGCTAGAGAATCTCTGACTTTTGGAGAAATGTTGAAAATGTTAAAAATCTCCCAGGGTTTTGTTTTTTTAATCCTGTTTTGTCCTTTACCCCTTAAACATCAACTATTTTTTTTCTTATAAAGTACCTTAGTTTTCAACACTGTCTAATCACTTTTTCTAT
This sequence comes from Thamnophis sirtalis, assembly GCF_051295495.1. Taxonomy (NCBI): domain Eukaryota; kingdom Metazoa; phylum Chordata; class Lepidosauria; order Squamata; family Natricidae; genus Thamnophis; species Thamnophis sirtalis. The sequence goes on from NW_028261392.1 coordinate 16,739,752, forward strand.
CAATGAATGGGGAGTTGTTCATAACACCAATTACTTCATTGATTCTGTTACTATAATTATTCTCGAATAAGAACAACTAGGTAGGAAATTCAATATTATAATTGTGAATGCATGATATGTGTGATTCAGGAATGAGACTTGAGACAGAGGCTTAACATCCTCCTATAACTGAATGAGCCAGAGATGTCAATAAACAGTGGACATTATGATTTAGTACAGATTGAATATAACAAGCTGGAATCATTGATATGCTTCATGTGAGATTCTATTGGAACTCCACTCAGATTTCAGGGGTGGCTTGCCTTTCTTGGCTCTGCTGTGTTTGTTTTAATGAATATACAGTTCCAAACCAAGCACATGATTGCTCTATGACAGTGGTCTGAATAATTTGTAATTAGAGAGGAGATTAACTCTGCTCTTTCAAAGTGATGGATTGGAGATTTCAGAAGCATGTGTGCTACTGTCTCAATTTCAAAGTCTGAGAAAATATACAAACACTTGGGTATGTTTGGGTACCACCAAAGGGAGCGGACTCTCTTTGCACATGGGATTAATAGATTATGCACATGTTGCATAATATATATTGGGTGGAAACTAATCAAGAAGAGAAGCAACCTAAGACTAAGAAGAAATTTCCCGATAGATTAAAAAAAAATAACCAGTGGAACAACTTGCCTCCAGAAGTTGTGAATGCTCAAACACTGGAAGATTTTAAGAAGAGATTGGATAACCATTTGTCTGAAATGGTATAGGGTTTCCTTCCTCAGCAGGGAGTTGGACTAGAAGACCTCTTAGGTCCAGGGGTGAAATTCAGCAGGTTCTTACAGGTTCTGGAGAACCGGTAGTGGAAATTTTGAATAGTTTGGAAAACCGGTAAATGTTACCTCTGGCTGGCCCCAGAATGGGGTGGGAATGAAGATTTTGCAGTATCCTTCCCCTCCAAGCCACGCCCACAGAACCGGTAGTAAAAAAATGAATTTCACCACTGCTAAGGTCCCTTCCAAATCTGTTATTCTAGTCTAGTCTAGTCTAGTCTAGTCTAGTCTAGTCTAGTCTAGTCTAGTCTAACAGTGTGGGAATTGAAAAGGAGATTCTAAGAACTAATTGGACAAGATTTAGCCCATGAACTCCATAGATGCGTACAATATCAGGATCACAAAAGAAGATAAAAATATATATTAAAATTATTATAATTAGAACAATAATAAATCCAGCAATCTCACCATTGTCTAAACCCCCAAATTCAGACAGAATGAAGCCTCAGCAAGAATTATTTTTGAAAGTCAAAATTTACCATAGCTAATGTATTTACAAACTGTCCAGAGAATAAAAAGCAACTTAAGAAAGAAGGTTTTCAAGACAATTGACAAGATTTTAAGCAATGAATAGAGAACCAAGAGTGCTTATTGAGCTAAAGGTATAAATTGATATTAAAATATGAGAAAATGAGTAAAAGTCTACATACTGTATGCAAAACTTTTAAAGAAACAATTACAATGGGAAGATTAATGGAAGGAGTCAACAAAATGTACTCCATGGTATAGCTTAAGAGAAAATTGATACAAAATATTTTATAAACAATATGTAATTCCATCCTCAACTGCAAAAAAATACATAAATTTATAAATATGTTGGAAATGTGACAAAGAGGGAACAAAGTATTGGAAAAAAAAATATACCAGGTATTGAAACAATCATAAAAACAAAATGTGAAAGGAAGCCTCTGATTTGTTTTAATTTCTTTAGCTAGGAATCTTTTCAAAGCAAATAAATTAAAAATGCCACAATCCATTAGATGTGTGAGAGCAGAATTGGCCCAATACTAGAAAAGGAATATTTCGCTGACAATATCAATCTGGGAAACAAAACTTGGAGAATATGCAACAATGGCAAATTTAATAATTTACATCAGAATAGAAGTTTAAATAATTTTAAGCCAGAATGGTTTCCTTCTAAATATTACATTACAAAACAAAGTAGACTTATTTTTGAGCACAATTTTTAAAGGGGTAATATATGATATAAAGATAGTAACCAGTGCAATTTAATGTTTATGAATAATCTGACCTAATCACCAGTCAGGAATAATGGGTTATAGTCTAAAGTGTTTTACTGAGTAACCTATCTACCCCTCCCTTCTCTGTGTGTCATAAGATTAATATACTTATCAGTGTTTAATGTTTTGCTGCATAATCAAACTTGAAATGCTGTGTAATCACAGATAGATAGATAGATAGATAGATAGATAGATAGATAGATAGATAGATAGATAGATAGATAGATGGATGGATGGATGGATGGATGGATGGATGGATGGATGGATGGATGATAGATAGATAGATAGATAGATAGATAGATAGATAGATAGATAGATAGATAGATGACAGATTGATTGATTGATTAACAATTGGGCTAAAGATTAAACTCAACAAAATTGTTTTTAAGACAATATTTCAGCTGGCAGAGTTATACTAAACTCTCTAGTAGGTTTGCTAAAATTTTGTATTGGCAGTAGAATGCTAATACATGAAGTCTGTGTCACTGTTTATTTAGTGATGCTTTAGTTTATTTAATATTGATGCACACATAAGAGTGTTCCTTGAGTGCCCCTTGAGTGAAAATTATGTTCACCCAAACATCACAGGAACAAGAACACAGAGTGAGAAGGTATAAAAAGATGAAAATTGATAAAACACACTGAACAACTTTAGCTCTTGGGATGACTTTTTATGCCTGCCCTCTCTTAGCCTTAGTGACATAAATGTGAACCCAAGTTTGGACAAGAGAATAAAAATACAGTTGACCACAGTGATGGCAAATGATAATATTTTTAATATATTATGATGTATGTTCCACCCCTTATGTCCAGAGGTAGTATTCCCGCAAACCCTAGCTACCACACCCCTTCTTTTATTGGCAGCTGCAAAAAGAGTGACAGGCCCAGCGGCGCTAGGGCTGGCAGAAACAGAGACAGAAGCTCCAGCCCTCTCTGGATGGCTACTCTAGTGAAGATAAGGACCAGGGGAGACGTGATAGCAATGTTCCAATATTTGAAGGGCTGCCACAGAGAGGAAGGGGGTCAAGCTACTTTCCAAAGCACCTGAGAACTAGACAAGAAATAATGGATGGAAACTGAACAAGGAGAGATTCAACCTGGAAATAAGGAGAAATTTTCTCTCAGTGAGAACAATCAACCAATGGAACAGAAGTTACCTTCAGAAGTTGTGGAGAGGGATGGGAGAGAGGGCAAGTGGGGGAAGATGAGGAGAATAAGGAGGAGTGGAAAGGGGAGAGAGGAGAAGGAGAAAGGATGGGGAAGTAGAGTAGAAAAGGATGATGGAGGGAAGAAAGGAGGTAGGGAAGGGGAGGAGAGAGGCAGAAGAAACTATTGGATAAGGCATAAATATGGTGTATGGAGAGCAGAAGAGCCAATAATTCTTTTTATTTTATTTTTTTCCCGGGAGTTGATGGCAAGATGAACTGATGTAATTATTAATTAACACAACATGATATTGGCTATGTAATAGTATACATGTGATTATATGTTATGAAAAATGGAAAATAAAAGGTTTTTATGAAAAAAAAAAGAAGTTGTGGGAGCTTCATCACTGGAAGCTTTCAAGAAGACACTGGACTGTCATCTGACAAAAATGGTATGGGGTCTGCTTGGGCAAGGGATTGGACTAGATGACCTACAAGGACCCTTGCAACTCTGTTGAGCTGTATCAATCTGTATCAATCTGTATAAACTTAATGTCAGTAAAAGATTCCTTATCCTAAGGAAAGTGCAATGAGATAATTTTTATGCAAGGAAGTGGGTTTATTGAAGCCAAAGTTAAACACCAATCTATTGGGGATGGGTTCAGTTTCTTGCACTTTACAGGAGAATAGACTTGTTTAAGCTAAGAAGTCCTTATGTGATTTTCCCCATAAAATCAGATGTACTCTGCTCAAAAGTGGAACTATTTTATTCCCTGGTGCAATATTATGTGCTGTATAAAACACACAGCATTGTAGATCGATTTAATACTTCCATGGAATTATGGAGATAAGAAAAACTCCAAAATTCTCATTAAGACCGGACAGGACTCAAATCTGGGGTTTAGTGTCAGGGTTCCAATGGATACCCTAATTAAATCCTGAGCCTCGAGCCAAGCTTCAAAAGAAATCCAGTTATTTATTAGGAGCAACATGCAGTACCCAAGTGAAGCCAACTCTGACCCCACATAATTTACGGCCCAATTATGACCCTGTTTCACCCCGTCCCCCAGGCTGTGTCATAAATCACATTCTCCAATGGAGCATTTCGTGGGCTGTAGAGATCACTCCCCCTCTGGCTGCTGTGGGTAACCTGGGAGATAGCCTTGAGAAAGATATGCCTGGAATGTGCTTCTGTTTGTGGCTGCCATGCTGCTTTGTCAGTTTCCCATCCCCCTTCCCTATGCCAACTTGAGAGCAGGCCAGGAATGCTTTGTGAGTTGACATTCAGAATATTACATATCTCTAGCTGTCAGAAGATATACAGAATGTCTTTGCTGTTATTCAACGGTTGTCTGTAATTTTGCAATCAGATTCAGTGGACAAAATCAAGATTATAATTATTTAAGTCAGCTCAAAACAAAACAAAAATAACATTCCAGTTCCTAAAAACACCTAATTTCCACTAGGAAGAAATCAATGGTATTTTTAGAAGGATTGAGAGCTTGCAGAAAGCATGGTGCCCATTCAGAATAGCACAATAATTTCAGATGGCTTTATTTATGATGGGCTACATAATCCAGCCCAGGTTATGCAGCTTTTAGTTCTGTTTATTTCAATGTGTTTAATTTATGTAAATATTTTAGTTTTCCACCAAAACCTCAAAGAATTGTATTTAAACTATAACTGCATTGCACCCAAAATGTTTTTTTTTTCATCTTTAAGCTGCAATCACAATCAAACAAGTAAAGAAACCAACAGCAACAAAACCATAATACATTGGGCTACCATAGAGTTTCTAATTATATATAATTAGTTTTTTCCCCATTCAAAACAGTACTCAGAATAATGAACCATATTTCCATATAGCATTTTTTTGATAAAGCAAGGTTAATTAACCAGAAAACAAGTGGGGGGAAAAGTTCACAACACCTAAAACTATTCTTTATTTATTTACCAATATTCTTTATTTATCAGTAATCTTTTAGAGGCCAAAGGTTTTTAAGTTATATGGTTCATATAAGCAATAAGCAAAGCCGAATAAGCAATTTTTTAAAAACGTAACTCTTCCTGTAAATCATGCAATATTCTTTATAAATATGTCTGTGGAGTTTCTAGTGTTACAAAACTGATTTGACCTTTCCTTCTCCCACAGTTGTGTCTTCAACTTTGCCTTCAGCCAGCAGCTCTGAAATTCCCACATAGTTCCTCATCTGTGTACTATGCAGGGCAACATGGCCTAAGACAGGGGGGGGTAAACTCAAGGTATGCTTAAATCTGGCCCACAGGGCTGGCCGTGAAATAGCAAAGGAATGGCTCACGGTGCCTCTGGCAACCTAAATGGGCAATGAGGGGGTCGTGTGGCCCCTCTGTGCCCCATTTTTGGCCTGGATAGCCTCCTGAAGCACTTTGCCAGCTGAAACAGAGGGTGGGGTACGAGGGCACCGTGTACCTGATTCTCAGCCTGCAAAGGGTGCTGCATGGGGCCTCCATTCCATCTCCCACCCACCCCCACCTCGCTGGCTTGCAGAGGAGAACTACAAAGCTGATCTGGCCCTCAAAGAAATCCAGTTTGACACCGATGGCCTAGGTTCTGAGCTCCATCAAGGTGAGCTAAGTGGAAGGGAGTAAGACTGTACCCCTGTTACAGTCTTACTCTCTGCAGTTTGCTCCTGGATACTGGCAAAGCAAAAAGTCAAAATTGATGACCTTTTATTATCCCACTCTTTGCCCTGATGCATCAAAATAATTGCTTTGGGGAGCAGGGATGTTGGGGAATTCTGTTACTGATAATGAAGCCATTCGCAGATTAAACGGCTTATTGTTCAATGGAGGTTTGATCATCTGCTTGAAATAACAAAGTGTAAAGAGGATTATTTACCACTGCAAAGAATCACTCATGATTGCTTACATTCTTATTGCACACAGAATTCTTGACGGTAAGCCTCTTGGTGTTCAATGGGCCTTACTCCAGATATGCTACTACACATATTAAAGTATGTTTTGTTTTCCCAGGACCACACATTCATTCCCAGGTTTTATTTCTGATGTGATAGAAAGAGACAATTAGTAGATAGAGAATAAACATAATATTAGGCTGAGTGCCAAAGAATTGAGGCCTTTGAACTATGGTGCTGGAGAAGACTCTTGCGAGTCCCTTGAACTGCAAGGCAATCAAACAGGTCAGTCCTAGAGGAAATCAACCCCGACTGCTCTTTAGAAGACCAGATCCTGAAGATGAAGCTCAAATGCTTTGGCCACCTAATGAGAAGGAAGGACTTACTGGAGAAGAGCCTAATTCTGGGAACGATTCAGAGTAAAAGAAGAAGGGGACAACAGAGAATGAGATGGCTGGATGGAGTCACCAAAGCAATCGGCGTGAGCTTAAATGGACTCCAGGGGATGGTAAAGGGGGGGGACCATTTAAAGTTACATCACTGAAAAAAGTGACTTATGTCTGTTTTTCACACCTACAACCATGGTAAAGAATGTTGTCCATGGGGTTGCGATGGGTTGGACATGACTTTGCAACTAACAAGAACAAAAAAAATGCAATATTAAAGGTCAGTATGATGTACCAATTAAAAGTTTTGGGGATTACAAGTCTTCAAAATCACCTTCAACCATTATACTCACCAGGGGTGGGTTTCAACCGGTTCGTGGTGGTCCCCGCGAACCGGTTGGTCGGCGAACCCGGAAGTAAGTAACTTCTGGGAACGGTGAAGGGCCCGCCCACTCGCCCGCGCTCCTTACCCGGTTTTGACGAGTTCTGCGCTTCCATGCATGCACACGACGCATACAGCGCCTGCACGATCCTCCAGGAGCAGCTGGACCATCGCACAGACGCTAGTACGCATGCGTGCACTGCGTGCGTGCACAAGGACGCCGCCGGCCCCATTCCAAACAAACTGGTTGGAACGGGGCGAGAAACCCACCCCTGATACTCACCAAGTGACATTCAATGGTTACATTCTGTCAATCCAATTTACCACAATGTTTGCTATTGTGTGGACAAAATGCAGGGAGATTCCCATGCTAATTGCTAGGAGTTGCATTGGGCTGCTAGACAAAAACACTGCATAATACAATTATGTTTAAGTTTAAATAAATCTAATGTGCCAGATTCCATTGAGCTTTTCATTGTTCTTGTTGTTGTTGCAGTAGGATGTTATGTACATTTTAGCAGCTATGATTAAATTTTCAACTAATCTTGTATAAGTTTCTCTGCATAATATAGGAAGGAAAGTGCAAACAATGCGAATAAGTTTAACTGGTGGAAGCTTGGAAAAAAAACACCCTACGATTGCATTAAAAGTGTTCCCTGTTTTCAAATGTGTGTTGGTTGTGCAGTTTTTCTGTCATTATTTGCAACGAAAAGCAGTAAGCCTCACTGAAGACCAACAGACTTGCTTCTTGGTCACATGTTCAGGATTGCCCTGAAAATCTCAGTTGCCCAAAGTAATAATTGAGAATACTAAAGCTCTATAAGGTAATATTTCCTTTTTACTGTACACAGTGGAATTCTTTGAAAGCGCTCCCATGCGCTTGTCTGACAGATTTGCAACATTTGCATCTTAGTGATCACTCGTTGCTTCAGGTCACTTTATGGCAAAGAGTACAAACGATGGTATGTCGGATAATGAAATATTTTCTATTTGGGTCATGCAATATTCTGTAATATGGTGCCGTCGTTTCTAAAAGCATCGTATTTTATTATACCAACAAAACAGCAGATTGCAGCATCAGTCCAGGGAAATATTTGCAGATGAAATCAATTAAGCCTATGGCTGATTCACATGTGCTCACCATATGAGCTCTACACTATATTATTGTACATGAGGGATAAAACATTGTAGCCCTCCAGATGCTGCTAAGGCCCCATCTTTGCATTTTCCTTACTCTAGCACTAATATAACTTAGGAACATTTTTTTTTAATATCTTCTCTTCAGATATTGCTTTCCGGATGAGTCCAGAGACAATTTTTTGAAGCAGCTTAATGACATCTTTGGCTGTTCGTCTTTTAAGTATCTAATTTTTGCAATGGATATGATCTAGCATGCTTCATTGATAATGTGGTTTAATAATATGTTCAGGGGTTGGATTTTTCTGAACTCCATCTTAGCTTGCTAAAAACATGTATCTCCCCTATGTAAGCTGGATATTGTCTTTCATCTTAGCATTTCAGTTAGTTTTCTGCAGAGGTTTTGCAGACCAACTAAATGCTATGGGCATAGTATACATAGACTTCAGCAAGGCATTCAACAAAGTAGACCACAACCTACTACTTGGTAAACTAGAAAAATGTAGGATAGGTGGCATCACCACCAGACTCCTCATTTCAACCCTGAGCTACAAATAGTCTCCTTTATTAAATTTGTTGGATCTCTTACAGTTCTTGAGAACCGTGGCACGACAAAACCGCGCTCGACTAAGCCGCGGCCGATTAAACCACGTCGCTGACGTCATCAACAGGGCGACAACAGCGAGCACGGAGAAAGAAGGGCGCTTTAAATAGTGCTTTGAAAGCAAGCCGATTCAACTTAAGGTAAGGGTTAGCTTTAGGGTTAGCTTTAGGGTTAGCTTTAGGGTTAGGTTAAGGGTTAAGGGTTAGGGTTAAGTTTAGGGTTAGGTTAAGGGTTAGGATTAGGTTTAGGGTTAGGTTAAGGGTTAGGTTTAGGGTTAGGTTTAGGTTAAGGGTTAGGTTTAGGGTTAGGTTTAGGATTAGGTTTAGGGGGGTTAGGTTTAGGTTTAGGGGTTAATTTTAGGTTTAGCATTTACAGTGTGCTTCTGTCTCCGCGCTGTTGTCGCCCTGTTGATGACGTCAGCTACACGGTTTCATCGAGCGCGGTTTAGTCGAACGCGGTTTTGTGGTGGAACCCTTGAGAACGTGCCAGTCCACTGTTGCCCAGAATTTTGTTAGAAACCATAAAGAGATTCAATCTCTATCAGTTGTGTATGTGTGGTTATACCAACAATGAATGTCTTCCAGGTTTTCTGTTGCTTCTGCTAACAGGTGATAACAGGTTCATTGCCAGGATTTTTTACCATTATTATTGTGTTGGGAGACGTGTTATTTTGCTACTCATATGCCATTTTGCCAACTCAATTGAATACTTTACTATAAGTGCTGCTGGCTATAAATACTTACTGCTACTCTCTACTAGTTGAAGATGGGCTCACTTGTTACTATTTTTCCCCCTTTTCTTATATCATACAACTGTTCATCCACTGCTCTGCACTCCTGACCTCTTAACCAAACCATCTTTAGACACATGTTCAGAAATAGGTACCAGGTGCAGAATATACCTATGTCTGCAATTTGTTACTTGGGCAAATTTTAATAGGCAGCTAAACACACCAACACGATATTATTCACATTTGAACACATTAAGATGGTGTTTTGTATTTTTCCCCTGCTGGTCTACTCAGAGAAGAAAAATATAGAGAACGTACAAATTACTCTCCTTAGCTGTGCCTAACTTCTAGGGAAATATATTTAGGCTGTGACATAGTATTTAAAATATCAGTATCGCATTATCTGCCTAACAGTTCTGAACTGAAATTTATTCTTGGATGAGAAGTGAAACATCTCCAAGGAGAAACCAAGAAAGACCCATTGCCTTTTGGAAAAGCACCTTTGGGGCATCTATGCGGCCCATGTTTTGGCACTGGTATACTGTTTGTACACCTTTATTTTCCCCTTCTATTCTTCCAAATAGGATTCAACATTGCTGATGGCAATTTAACAGCTGCTGCTGCTGCTCAGTGCTGTTCAGTCTGGCTTTCTGGCTCTTCTATCTTGTTGCTTCTTACTCAGGGGGTCTTTTTTAGAAGTGAGTATCAACAGGAACAAGAAATAACAACAGCAGTTTCTGGTAAACCCATCTTTGCTTTTCAGCAGTGTTGTGCATTACCTCCAAAGGAAGCGTGTAACCATAAGATTTATAGTTGAGAGCACCTACTTATTGTCAAACCCCGGCGGTGGTTTGCCATACCTGGGGGTGGGTGGGAGGAATTTGGGAAAAGCAGCCATGGCACAACAAACAGCAGCAGCAAATGGCAGCAGAACTCCCAGCTATCTGGAATAGCTGGTCAAGTGTACCAAGAGGCCAAGAGCCACCCGCCAACCAGCTGTTCAGCAGTGAAGGCTCCAGTGCCTACCACGTGGAGGCAGCGCATGATGGTGGCGTTTCCAGTTGCCCGACCCAGCTGAGCGGTGGTTTGCCAGGATGCCGAGATCCAGCTGAGCGGTGGCTGTAACAGAGCAGCAGCCACCCACAGATCAGAGCCCTGGCAGATTGGTTGCTGGGAAAAGACTGCTGGCTGAAGCTGGAAAGTCAGCTACTGAATGGTAGTTGAATGGCCGGGAGCATGTCCAGGCAGACAGGGCATGGACCCCACCTACAAAAGACACTGGGGCACAGTGGCTCCCACCGCTGACTTTACAATGACATTTAACAGGATTCAGTTTGTGCTGAGGCTCTGGCCTGAATAAACCATGATTCTGTTTCGCAGTTCCAGAGTGATTGCGCTTCTGTTTTGGCCAGGTCTGGAGCAGAGAAACCCAGATATGACAAACCCCCACTGGGGTTTTATACTTATGGACATTACAAAATATAAGTTGGCCTAGAAAATAGCTGCAGCCCTGAAATTAGACCTCCATGTCATTTTAATTTTTGTTATTTATTATGAGTCATCTTGGGAATCCATTCTCTTCATGTTACTTGCACAAAGGATACATGTGGTGATGGCTGAAAGATCCTTGCCATGGCATCCACCTAATCTTGTCACTTCTACACAACCAAATATTGGCATTGTCTCCTTTAGGCTTTCACCAGGTCATTTGGTTGATAAAGGGGCTATTTTATTATAAATTTAGAAAATGATATAATTATATTATCAATTTATTGGATAGCAATGTAGTACAGGGGATTAATGTGACCAACAAAACTGCCATAATTTGCAGGATCATTTTGATCATCTTTCAGTACATCCTACTGTGTTTCCCCAAAAATAAGACAGGGTCTTATTTTCTTTTGACCCCTGAAATAAGCACTTGGCCTTATTTTCAGGGAGGTCTTATTATTTTTGAGGTGCAGGAAATGGTGAGCATGGTCACTTCATGGCTGCTGCTGGGTTGCAATATTTTTGGGGAGGACTTATTTTCAGGGGAGGGCTTATTTTAGCGCATGCACTCAAAAGCCCGAGTGGGCTTACTATCCAGGGAGGTCTTATTTTCATGGAAACATTGTATCTTTCAGGTTTGTCGATGTGGTTTTATAATGAAGGGATGCTATCACCACAAAGCACTCTAAGGAGCACAATATGTTCTTTGATTCCAATAACAATTACATTATTTTAATTGTTCATACATTTTTAGTGAAGTTTGAGGAAGTCAAAACTTTCTGAAATCAACTTTAAAATAACCTGAATCACCTTCCCGGTATACCGATAGGAATGTAATTTCCCTGTTTTCATAATTCTATTTAAAATGTAACTTTATTATATTTGTAAAAAAAACAAGAATTAAAGAGTAAAAAAAAATTAAAAAAAGATTTGGGGGAAAAATTAAGAAAAAAGCAAGATAATATTGAATAGAATTCTATCAGATTGTAGGAATAATGTAGATTAGTGTTAACTTTAGAGAAAGAGTATGATGTATTTTTTAATGTATGTGTCATCATTTTTCCATTTTCTTTTTCAGTTTCATAATACCAATTGAGAAGATATAGAATCTGGAGAAAAATTTGATCACAGTATGCATTTGGAGATAAATATGGTTTGAAGAACATAGCTATATAATTTTGTATAAATGGATTTATATGATGTCTATATGCAAAACTAGTAATATCTTAAAAGATGCAAATATTGATACTTTAACCACAGTTATTTTGGAATGATACTTCTTATATCTGACAAAATGATGTGTAAGAATGCATTGATTAACTATCCCTATTGCTTTACATCAGACCTGAGCATTTTATGCCCCGCAAACCACATCTGGCCTTGGCTGTCCCTGCTTGGCCCATAATGTCAGCAGCATCGGGGGGGGGGGAATACTGGTAGCATTGGTGGTGTCAGCCACAGAGCATTGGTGAGGCAGGGCATCAGCGGAGAAGGCAATGGGGTGGCAGGGCAGTGGAAGTAAACAGTCCCAGTTTCCCATGCGATCCCTTTGAAACATTAATTGCCCTCCCCTTGGCTAAGACGCTCAGCTTGTTGATCAGAAAGGTCGGCAGTTCAGCAGTTTGAATCCCTAGTCCTGCATAACAGAGTGAGAATGAGCTCCCATTACTTGTCCCAGCTTAGCAGTTCGAAAACACGTAAAAATGCAAGTAGAAAAATAGAGACCACCTTTGGTGGGAAGGGAACAGGGTTCCGTGTACCTTCGGCATTTAGTCATGCCGACCACATGACCACAGAGATGTCTTTGGACAGCGCTGGCTCTTCGGCTTTGAAACACAGATGAGCACCAGAGAGTTGGGAACAACTAGCACATATGTGCAAGGGGAACCTTTACCTTTACTGAGGGTCCCATTTTCTGAAGTTTACTCAGAACTGATACCTATTTAACAGATGGTTGGTTCTGAATGCATCCCACATTCAGTTTAATTGGATTTTATTTTACCTCATTGATCCAGGTTACTAAATGCATTCTTGCATATACAAGTGTGTCATCACGGAGGACAGCCAGCCAGCATCCTGATTTGTAACTGGATGTGATCTATTTTGTGCACATCATGTTCCTCTTGTAATCTATATTTCCTGATTATTCATTGAACAAGGCTGTTGGCATTCTCTTACCAATTCATTTTTTTTTCAAAACCAGATTTTTTTTTAAAAAAAAAACCAACCTAAATCCTGGGCTTGCCTTTTCCGCAGCATGACACATTTTCCCAGATGACTGCAAATGCAACATGTTGCATAATGTCAAAAGACACCTGTACGGAAATAACGAAGAGAAGTTGTGGCTTAATTCATTCTTGTCTTAGCACCTCAGGGTTGTGTGTGGTTCTTTTTTTATTTTTTTTTACTATTATAACATTCCTCAGATAGCAGAAAATATATTTGCATTTCAATTTTAATTACAATCTTCTTTACCCGCCCCCCCCCCTCACTCCTTTCTGGTGATTCAGGACCTTATTCACTTCACATTCTGTTAACAAGACACCATTTAAAATTCTTGACATTAGTAAACAGTCATTTTGCAAAGACTGCCTGCATGTGTTCGAAAGTATAAAGTGCATCAGTTAGTTTTTTTTAAAAAGTAGGTAAAGGAAATTAAGGTGGATAAGAGATAAGAAATACCACTGTGGTACAATCAAAAATAGGTCCATAGTATCCAGCAGACATTATTCACAAATATCTCCCAGCTTGACTCACTACTCTATTGGAAAGGATTGTTGGAATTTTTTGTGTTTTCTTTTCATGCCTCTAGGGCTTATAGAAATGTTATTAGTTTCCCCAGAAAATAAATGAATTGTTATTTGCATCCCTTAGTTTGAAAGTTTACCGTCATGAAAACAAAAGAAAACAGAAACCTATGCAATGGTGAATGGTCAAAGTGTGGCTCAGTGGCTAAGACGCTGAGCTTGTCGATCAGAAAGGTCGGCAGTTTGGTGGTTTGAATCCCTAGTGCCGCGTAACGGAGTCAGGTCCCGTTACTTGTCCCAGCTTCTGCCGTCCTAGCCGTTTGAAAGCATGTAAAAATGCAAGTAGAAAAATAGGAACCACCTTTGGTGGGAAAGTAACAGTGTTCTGTGCACTTTCGGCATTTAGTCATGCCGGGCACATGACCACGTCAATGTCTTTGGACAACGCTGGCTCTTCGGCTTTGAAACTGAGATGAGCACTGCTCCCTAGAGTCAGGAATGACTAGCACATATGTGGGAAACCTTTACCTTATGCAAAGATAATAGAAGCAACTGGGTAGAAGAGGAAAAAATGATGGTAAGAAACGTTTTGGAAATGAGGCAACTGGTTCGCCATTGTAACATTTTATGAATTGGTTTATTCCCAGTCTCAATATTTCAAAGATATTCGCCAGTTTTAAAATGTTGGGGCCATTAGGCTGATATCCTAGAAGTGAAAGATCCCAACATGAACATTGCCACAGGACTAGATTGCTGAGGCCCCTGCAGATAGGCCTTGAATTTGAACAGTTCATTTAGTGACTATTTAAAGTTACATCACTGGAAAAAAAAAGTGGCTTAAGTCTGTTTTTCACACCTACAACCATTGAAGCATCCCCATGGTTATGTGATCAAAATTTGGACACTTGATAACTGAGTCATATTTATGAGGAATGCAGTGTTCTGGGGTCAGGTGATCTCCTTTTGCAACCTTCTGATGAGCAAATTCAAAGGGAAACCAGAGTCCCTTAATAGCCAAGTTACTACTGTGTTTCCGTGAAAATAAGACAGAGTCAAAAGACCCATAGAATCACGAAGAGTCAGACAGAACTGAATGGATAACTACTATTATTATTATTTCTTCTTGAAATAATAACTCTGAAAATAAGACAGAGTCAAAAGACCCAAAATAAGCACTTGGCCTTATATACGGGGGGATCTTATTATTTTTTAGGTTCAGGAGGCAGCGAGTGTGGTTACCTCATGACTTGTGCTGTGTTGCAATATTTTTAGGGAGGGGTTATTTTAGTGCTTGCACTCAAGAGCCCGATTGGGCTTATAATTATTCATGGAGGTCTTATTTTCAGGGAAACAGGGTAGCAATAGCAGTTAGACTTACATACCACTTCACAGAGCTTTAAAGCCCTTTCTTAACAGTTCACGCAGTCACCATATTGCCTGGTTTATAATCGATCAACTTAGTGAAATAATTTAATATATCTGTATTTGGGACCTATAAATTAGGATCAGAATGAATTTTGTTCATTAGTAGGCATAATGTATATTCACAAAATCTCAGAACCTGTCACAAAATGAAAATCTGCAGGATTGGACCAGATATACCTAAAAAATGCTCAATCCTACCAAAAAAAGCAGACAGGAGGAAGAGGAGGAGGAGGAGGAGGAGGAGGAGGAAGAGGAGGAGGAGGAAGAGAATGAGCACAAGAGGAGGAGGAGGAGAAAAAGAAGAGGAGGAGGAGGGGAGGAGGAGGAGGAGAGGAAGAAGAAGAAGAAGAAGAAGAAGAAGAAGAAGAAGAAGAAGAAGAAGAAGAAGAAGAAGAGGAGGAGGAGGAGGAGGAGGAGGAGGAGGAGGAGGAGGAGGAGGAGGAGGAGAGGAAGAGGAAGAGGAAGAGGAAGAAGAAGAAGAAGAAGAAGAAGAAGAAGAAGAAGAAGAAGAAGAAGAAGAAGAAGAAGAAGAAGAAGAAGAAGAAATAATAATAATAGTAGTTATCCATTCAGTTCTGTCTGACTCTTCGTGATTCTATGGGTCCAGTTCCTCCACATTTTCTGATCTTGCATTACTTCTTTGAGTTGTTGTATGCTCTGACTGGTGTCAGCTTTCATGGTGTCCAGCCATTCTGTTCTTTGGCAGGCCTGAATTTCTTTTACTGCTAACTCTTCCAAACATAATTGTTTTCTCCAGTGAATTTCCCTGCATACATTGCCCCAAATAATTGAGACACAGCTTTGTGATTTTGGCTTGCAGTGATAGCCTGGTATTATGCGCTCCAGTATTTGCTTGTCAGGCACCTTTGCTGTCCAAGTAATATATAGCATAGATATGCTTTGGTTGTGTTCAACTCATTATTTATTAGATTTATAGCAATAACAATAGCACTTAGACTTATATACCACTTTATACCACAGCTGTCTCTAAGCAGTTTACAGAGTCAGCATATTGCTCCCAACAATCTGGGTCCTTATTTTACTGATCTCAGAAAGATGGAGAATAGAACTGAGGGCATGCATTAGCCTGCAATACTGCATTTTAACCACTGCACCACCATGGCTCAACATAGAAATATGAGTTCTTATTTACACAGGGTCTTTAATTGAATTACTATAAGATTGTACAGAGGAACCTTCATCTGTTTCAAACAAGTGGAGATTGAGTGAACTACTATTATTACAGGAAAGTTTTAAATGGAAGTATCAACGTGTCAAAGCATTTTCATACAAAATGAAACAGCTGATGCTACTTCTATCCACGTGATCCGTGTGATTCTAGGAAAGTAATTGTTTATATCTTTGACACCAAATAGAAAGAAAGTCATATAGGGACAAAATAATGTATTGAGGAATGAACAGAAACAATTACAATTAAGTCATAAGCAGAACTTACATTTAATTTAAAGCATAGATTACGGTGATTGGCAATCACTTATATTTAATGAAAGTAAATGAAACTTATGAAAGTATAGATTTTGGCAAAAAGAAATATTTTGAGAAAGGTAACAAACCTGAAAAAAAAATGTTGGCTTATCAGTTATGAAAAAGAACATCAGAAAATAATTATTATTTTGATTTTGGATAGTTTCTACTCCAGAAGATATGGTGAACTGCTTTGTTTAGCTTTGTATTTAGATTTATTTTATCCTGCTTTACTAATTTTACTCCTTCCTCCAAAGTCAACTGGCTGGTTTTCAGGCCTAAGGCAAGACTAGAACTTACAGTCTCCTGATTTTGCCAATAGACATCAAGTGTGGGGAAGATGTAAGAATTCTTGAATCGAGAAGACAGATCACATGATATACAAATCAACAAAAGGAAGCCCTTTTGTTGATTTGTATGGAAATCAGTAGGTTCATATGTGGTGGACCTGCCCAAAAGCGCCCCCCCCCCCAAAAAAATGGATGAAAATACATACTTGAAGAGCCAAGGTGGCGCAGTGGTTAAATGCAGCACTGCAGGCTACTGCTAGATCAGCAGGTCAGCGGTTCAAATCTCACCGGCTCAGGGTTGACTCAGCCTTCCATCCTTCCGAGGTGGGTAAAATGAGGACCCAGATTGTTGGGGGCAATATGCTGACTCTCTGTAAACCGCTTAGAGAGGCCTGAAAGGCCTATGAAGCGGTATATAAGTCTACTGCTATTGTTATTGCTATTACTTGGTTGGAAAAAATGATAAAGCAGCGTATTGACCTGAAACCTGAGATATTTTTGTTGGGCATTTTACCAGACAAAAAGACTACATATCTGGTTTTACATATATTAACTGCAGCTTGAATCTTATTTGTGCAACAATGGAAAAATGATGGAATACTATCAGATGAGAGTGTAATTAAGAAATATTAGGATGCGCAGAAATGGAGAGATTAACGCTCATTATTAAGGATAAAGAAGAAACTGATTATTTCTTGATGTGGAATGTATTCTACCAATGGTTAGACAATAGAAACAGAAGTTAGAAAGAAGCAGCTATAAAAAAGAGGAAATGTTAATGTGGAGAGAATTTGATGATGAAGATGTTATGTACTATAGTAATTATATTGATATATAGTTATAGTATTAACAGTATTGTGATGAATGTTATAACAAACATGCAGATTTTTATTGTCTAAAACCCAGATCTCACACTGTTTGGTGGAAATGGAAAGTAATATAAATAAAACATGAAAAAAGGAAGCCCTTCGTAAGCCAAATTACCAGAAGATGGAACAAAAGATTCAACGGGAAAAAGGTGAAATTGAATAAATCCCTATACCAGATAGGTTTCATGCAATGTAAGATTTTTAAAGATATCTTAATGAGAGCATTAATGAATAAGGTAATTAGGTAATGAATGAAATATAGCATCAAGTACTTTTGTCATCCTGGCAAGAGGCTTTTATCTCTTTGATTTACAAATAGGAGAATGATCCAAAGTCATTTAGGTTTACCTTTTTATTGATTGCAGAGAACTATTACAGATTTACTTCAAATAGGTTAAATGCTAGCTTAGCTGATGTAATACATCCAGATCCAGAATGGGTTTGACCTGAACAGATACATGAGAGACAGCATTAAATATATATTTTAAATGCTACTGATTTTTTTTTTCACAGAGAAAAGTTCAAATAAATGTGGAATAGCCTTTCATAGTCATGATTTTGAAGGAGATGAATTGCAGTTTGAATTTTCTTACAGGGATATTTAAAAATATAATGAGCAAGACGTCAAGATACATAGAATTGTACCAGAAAAAAAATATTATAACAAAAGGGACAAGAGCAGGTTGCCTCTTTCCCCTTGCCTTATTCTTATAGGCATTGAACTATTAGCTATTGTGATACCAGAAGAGAACATCTTTTTCAGAAATTACAATTGCAAAACGCAATATAAATTGAAGTTAGATAATGATAATGTGCTTAGATTTTCTCACCCAAAGAAGTCTCTAAAAATAAAGAAGAGAACAGATATAGCAGTGAGGTTCAAGATCAGAATATCAAATTAAAAGAATGAGATACAAATAATCATATTTCTGAAGAGAAATATTTGAAGCAATAATAGGATCCATATATGAGATAAGGAAAGAAAAATGACAAGTACAAGAAAAAAAGGGCAGAAAAGAAACTTGTGAGGAAGAAAAGTAAGGAAGAATAAGGTTGATTTCTTATATTTGTTACGCTATCCTGTACATACATAGAAACACATATGAGCTTTGTAAATAGTATTTTCACTTTTTTATAGTAGTAGATCAGGTTACTTTATTATTGTAGATATCATAATGTAGTGCCCAGAGTGAAATAAAATTCCTCATTAATTTAACTACTACAAATATAGGAGGGTGGCCCACCTTCTTATATTTATATATGGTAACGTTTAACAGGATGTTTTATTCTTCAAACGGAAATCACACATAATTCTTTCTATAGAGTACAAAGTTGTGGAAGCATGCATCAATGTCAAAAGTAATTTTGCATTTTAATAATGTGTGATATCAATTAGTCAGTGTTGTTGTAATGATACAAATGCACTGTAACTGAAATCTTGGCTCTATTAGCATAAGGCTTTAAAATATCCAATCTTGCTTTCTTTGTCATAAGGATAGATAAATAAATTTCATAAGAATTATGTTCTGATTGATGATTGTTATTATATTGGCTACTTTCACCAATTATTGATTATTGTTTGGGTATTGAATCATTATCAAAATGATTCAATAAAGTAATTGAATTTAGAGTGTTAATCTAATGTTACTTTGAAAGTTATTCTGTTTGATAAAATATGTACCGTAAACCTCTTTTTATTCCTTTTTGTTTCTTATATTTCTTCATGCTTGTGCTACAAAGTATCTCTTTACAATAAAATGAAACTAAAGACAACTTCTAAAAGAAAATGGACTCAGTGGCGTAATACTTTCCTTGCATGATGAAAGTCGCCAGTTCACTCCATGAAGATCTCGGAAAAATCCATCATTGAAGAAGATTGTTGTCCATGAGTAATGAACTATGTTCAGGACCACCACCACAGATATATGATTCATATTGTTTTCTATCAGCACCATACTATGATGTTCCCACAACTTTGTCTTCTGAGGTTCCACTCATTTTTCTTCTAGAGTCACTCTGCATCCATTTTGAAATGTGTGATATTCAAATTCTTCAAGGATGCAGAATGGAAGATTTTACCTTCCACAGTAACTCTGAACTTACTCTGCTTCCCATCAACTCAGCTCAGAGGTCTCCAGTAGACTTCCTAAGGCAGCTTTAAAAATGAATCCAACCTTAATCTTTTCTGGTCAATTTCTACTCATTTTCATAATCCTTGCAAAATTGCCCAATTTTCTCTCCTGATATTTAATGAGCCCTGAACCTTGGCCTCACCTACCATTCAAATTCTGGACTTTAGACATCCATTAACATAAATATATGAAGAACAGTTGCAGGAATTAGGTATGTTTAGTTTAATGAAAAAAGGACTAGGGGAAACATCCACCGTCCAGGCCTTCCGCACAGCCTTGAAGAACTGGCTAGCCCGTCAGGCCTGGGGACAAGGATAGTTGCCCCTCCCGAATGATGAATGTATGTTGCTTATTACTTTTATTATATGTGTCTATGTCATTGTTGTATTTCCCCCCCCCCCTGATTTTATGTGAGCCGCCCTGAGTCCCCTCAGGGAAAAGGGCGGCCTACAAATGTTAATAAAATCTAAAAAAAAAAAAAAAATCTAAATCTAAAAAAAAAAAACATGATTGCAGTGTTCCAATATCTCAGGGGCTGCCTCAAAGAGAGGGAATCAAGTTTTTTTCCAAAATACCTGAGGGCAGGACAAGAAGCAATGGGTGGATCTTTAGTTAATCAAGGAGAGAAGCAACTTAGAACTAAGGAGAAATTTCCTGACAGTTAGAACAATTAATCAGTGAACTTGCCTGTAGAAGTTATGAATACTCCAACACTGGAAGTTTCAAAGAAGATGTTGGATAAGAGAGCCGAGGTGGCGCAGTGGTTAAATGCAGCACTGCAGGCTACTTCAGCTGACTGCAGTTCTGCAGTTTGGCTGTTCAAATCTCACCAGCTTAGGGTTGACTCAGTCTTCCATCCTTCCGAGGTGGGTAAAATGAGGACCCGGATTGTTGTTGGGGGCAATATGCTGACTCGGTAAACCGCTTAGAGAGGGCTGAAAGCTCTATGAAGCAGTATATAAGTCTAACTGCTATTGCTATTGCTATAACCATTTGCCTGTAGTGGTGTAGGATTTTCTTCCTAAGCAGGGGGTTGGACTAGAAGAACTCCAAGGTCCCTTCCAACTCTGTTATTCTGTTCTGTTCTCTTCTGTTTCTATCTCTCTATTCTCTCCAAACCCTTATGAGCATACATGGAAACACTATGCAAACTTTTTACAACCATAGTAAAATCTTTTAACTAAAATACCTGGCCAGTGGTGCAGCTTTCAATAGGAATTTGTATGGAATATCTGAATCCCCAGAAACCTTCTCTTCATACAAGTGGGATTGTTTTTCAAACAAATAAATAAATGCACATAGTGTATCAAGGACTGGGAATATGGGGAGAACTATTTTACTATTTTCCCCTTTCTGGAGTAGAGATAAGAGGATTTTGTCAGTCAACAAGCTACTGTCATAGAGCAGCAACCAAATTATTATTTTTTGCACTTTTCTATTGATCATCTGCAGAGAACATTAAATATCCTATCTTTTCTCAGTCTTCCAAGGTCGGTAGGAAGACAATTACACAACTGCCTTTAAAACCCTTTGACGGGATTGGTGAATGGAAATGGTGCATAGAGAATTGTCATTAATCATTATCCTCATTACTCCAAGATAGCAGGTATATATGATGCACCTTGCTGGTTTGTTTTTAATCCTTTTCAAATTGCAGCCAACTAACGTGTACATGTACTGTATGTAGTGAACACAAGGTAAGATTGTTGCATTTACAGCAAAGATGAGATAGGAAAATATCACTTTCTCCATCATCTTAATGCAGTTCTCCGGCAGACATAAAATACTGACTCATATTGAAATACTGCCAAGCAACACTAAACTCTCATTGGGTTTCCCTTCCCTCAATATTACTTTTCTCCCTGGCAACTAATATTTTACAATGTCTTTATAAATTCAAAGTGAGTTTCTGGAACAGAACCCCTTCTGTTGTGGCACTGAACCCCTTCTTTTGTCAAAGACAAAAAATTGCTTTAAATTTTAAAATTGTCACTGAAATCAGTCTTGCTGATCAACCATTACTTGCTAATGAACTTCTGAAATTCCAAAAAGATAAGATTGGTTCATCACTGATATCAGTTTCACAATATCAGATGTGCTTCTGATAGCATAGCTATTTTTTTTTTAAAAAAATACAATCTTAAACCCATAAATATTTTGAGATAGTTTTGAACCCATTTTGGGTTCCTGGAGATAAGTGATGATCCCTGACGCTAAAAAAAAAGGAATTGTACAGAATGAGGAGGAAAAATATAATTAAGAGTTACTTAAGAGTTAAGAGCAAAGATGAGTGTTGATGTAGTGTATACTTCCCATGATAGACATGTGACTACTATAATGATCATTGTCTCAACTTCTCAAAAATGGATTGTCACAATTGGTCACATCTTCACACATGAACATGAACACAAAGAGAGAGAAAAAACAGAGGAAACATTCTGGCTTAATTTCATCTTGATTTTAAAGTACTGGCATGGTTGCATGATGGAGTTTCATCATTTGTATGGATTTTGTTGCTGCTGTTGTTCTTGTTGTGCTTTAAACCAGTATAGGCTTCGGGGGACTGCTTGGATTAGTCCCTGAAGTTTTCTTAGCAAGATTTTCAAAAGTGGGTTGGTATTGCCTTCCTCCTATGATTGAGAGACAAAAGACTGATCCAAGGTCATTCAGCAGGATTCTTGCTTAAAATAGGACTAGAACTCACAGTCTTCTTATTTCTTATTGCTGCTTTAACTGCTATATTAAACTGAGTCTTATCTGTGCAAATTAGAGGAATATATTTAATACAGGATTACTTTTTCTCCTACTTATATATCATCATAAAGCGATCAGACTGAAGTGACATGGCAAATTCTCTTTGCCCTTATGAATTAAACGAAACAGTGAAATGTCTTTTAATTCATGTATCTTTTAGCATATATTCATATATCTTCTATGAATTAAGGAGAAAATCAGTTTGGTAGTGAGCTGTAGTGCAGGCTGTTTAGATTTTTTAAAAAGTCTATTTGATATATTTGATTCTAATGGTATTTTTCAGTCTATATTGTGGGTGGGTTTTTTTTTTTAAAGGAAAGTCATTCATGAAAAGGGATGTCAGAAAGCAATTGCATGCATTCCTCCATTAAAATGAACAGATGGAAAAAAGCACTGCTGAAATTCAGCCATTTTGTCACCAAATGTTTGTGATGCAATCAGGGGTGGGATACGACTGGTACGCCCCAGTACAGGTGTTCTGGTGACTGCTGGGAGCACCAGATACCGTTCCGGTACAGTGCTCTGGAGGACCCGCCTGCTCGCCTGCTCACCTTACCTGCATTTGAGCCGATTGGGGCTTATGCGCACACGCATGGAGCGTATGGCGCCTGTGCAACACTCCACCGAGCAGCTGGAGTGTCACGGAGCCATTGCGAAGCATCGTGGGCAGTATGTATACATAGGCCCATGCATGTGGTGGATACCCGGCCCCATTGCCCCATACTGTTGCAACGGGATCCAGAACCCACCACTGATGCATTCCTTCATTAAAACAAACAGATGGGGAAAAAAACCACTGCTGAAATTCAGCCATTTTGTCACCAAATGTTTGTGGTGCAATCTACAGAGGCCATATTCAGCCCATGAGCTGAATGATGCTTTTCTGCTCTGCCTTCCCCGCCCTAACTGATAGAAATGTTCAATAATTTTAAACCATTTAGGAGATTTCACAGACAACCCCAACATCCGTCCTACTACTTTCTAATCACTTTCTTCATCCTGTTTAAACAAAGAACAAAAAATCTGTCGGGCATGATTTCCCTTTTTAATTTAAGCAACGTGCAGAGAACTTCTGCTTCACCCTGCCTTCCAGTCACTGAGCATAAATGAGTCATTTTCCCACTCATGCACAGGTACACATACAAATAGGAATCCTACATTGCAACTAACTGCTTTGGCTGCAGACTCTTCTGCCTTCAATATGAATTCATTTCCCACAGAATGCAGGCAGCCTATATTGAATAACAAGGGAGGACACTCTCAATTCATTTTCCCCTTTCTGTATATGGGACAAGGGGATTTTTATCTCTTCCTGAATCCCTCTGTAGTTGTTCAGCTGGAAAAATACAGAGCCCATGTGGATGTCTACTAGTCTTTCAAGGTCACAGGAATGAATACTTTGGAGAAGCTGGGAAATGAAAGTGGTATCGTGTGTCCAATCCCTTTTACAGTAAAAGTTCCAAAGAGTCTTACAATCACTTTCTTTACTTATATTTAAGATCCTGTGAGCCTTTTCACTCTTTGTAAGATATAAAGGACTATTCCTGAGATAAGCAACCCAAAGTTGACTTCTCTTCCTCTTTCCCGTCATATAATACAGAACTTTGGTGAACACGATGTCCAGTTTTGGTTACCATGATGTAAGAAAGATGTTGAGAGACTCTAAAAAGAGTGCAGAGAAGAGCAAGAAAGAGGATTAGGAGACTGGAGGCTAAAACAAGAACGGTTGCAGGAACTGGGTATGTCTAGTTTAATGAAAAGAAGGATTGGGAATGACATGATAGCAGTGTTCCAATATCTCAGGGGTTGCCACAAAGAAGAGGGAGTCAAACTATTCTCCAAAGCACCTGAGGACAGGACAAGAAGCAATGGGTGGAAACGAATCAAGGAGAGAAGCAACATAGAACTGAAGAGAAATTTCCTGACCATTAGAACAATTAATAAATAAAACAACTTGCCTCCAGAAGTTGTAAATGCTCCAATGCTGGAAGTTTTTAAGGAGATTGGATAACCATTTGTATGGTTTCCTACCTAAGCAGGTGGTTGAACTAGAAGTCCTCCAAGGTCCCTTCCAACACTATTATTCTATTCTATAAGCCATTTCCTAAACAGACATAATCACCTCCTGTTTCCCTCCATTTGTTCTATGTGAGTAAGTGAAAGCAGAGAAAAACAGAAAGCACTTTTTTTTGTCCATAAAATTTAAATAAGACTAATTCGTACAGAGATAACGCATTCAATCCTCAGAGGAAGAAGTGTGAGTTTACGAACAGATGCCCTTGTTCAGCTGACAATTGCTCCTCGCAGATATATAATACCTAATATGTTCATGCCATGCTTTCTGAGCTGCTGATTCCTATTCTATTTACTTTAATGGAGCTGAGTGAATGCAGTTCTGCCCAATCAATGTCAACATTGACATTGTCAATATACGGATTCCTGTTTTTTCTCCTCTTCTGAAACATTTGAAAGACTTTTTTTTTAGAAGATTGCTGAGCCTTATGTACTTAAGAGAACCTGGCTCCCACCTTTCTTATAAAAAAAGATACTTAATCATTTTGAATGGCTGCAGAAACTGGCTACAACTAGTTTAATTAAAAGAAGGAAGAGGGGTTACATGATAGCAGTGTTCCGATATCCGGGGGTGGTGGTGGTTCCTGCCAGTTCTAACATCTTCTATAGAAGAGGTTCCACAAATCTACAGTGCTGTTTAGAACCAGTTCCAGCTCCCTCCCTCCGCCCCTCTGCACATCATCAAGATGAAGAGCGAGAGGAGGAATTCTGGGAGTTGAAGTCCACAAGTCTTAAAGCTGTCAAGTTTGAACACCCCTGGGTTTTTTTTTCTCTAAAGGGTTAGGGGTGCAAGGGTCTTGTAACTTAACAGCTTTAAGACGTGTGTGCTTCAAATTCCAGAGTTTTTGAGCCAACATTTTGGTTGCTAAGCAAGAGCATTGTTAAGTGAGTTTCACCACATTTTACAAGTTGCCCACACCCACCCAGTCACATGGCCGGCAAGCCACTCCTACAAAGCAGGCCACATCTACAGAAGAGGTTCTAAAACATTTTGAAACCCACCACTGCCGATAGCTCAGGGGCTGCCACAAAAAAGAGGGAGTCAAGCTATTCTCCACAGCACTTGAGGGTAGACAAGAAGCAATGGGTGGAAACTAATCAAGGAGAGAAGCAACTTAGAACTAAGGAGAAATTTCCTGACAGTTCGAATAATTAATCAGTGAAACAACTTGCCTCCAGAAGTTATGAATACTCCAATACTGGAAGTTTTAAAGAAGATATTGGACAACCATTTGTCTGTAGTGGTGTAGAGTTTCCTGCCTAAGCAGGGGGTTGGACTAGAAGACCTTCAAGGTACCTTCCAACTCTGTTATTCTATTCTTTTTTGGGGAAAAAAATGCTAGAACAAATAAAAGCACAAGAAAGGTTTTTAAAAATGTGACTTTTTGAGGTAAACATGCATTTAACCTAGGATTTCTACTTATGCAAAAACATACTCAGACATAGGAGATGTTCATCGATGGAGACTCAGTAAAGACAATCTTTAGTTTATGCTAAAAATGTCAGTAATGTATGGCCTGCAGTAGATGGCAGTCAGTGGAATTTTCCACGACCCTGTGCTTTTATCTATTCGTTCTCATTTTTCTTTCAATCTGAATATGAAATCAGTCAAATTCATCTAATCTAGGGATATAGCTATGGTGAAATGAGCATCCAAAAGTATCCTAGAGTATGAATAGTCATGATGGGATGCCTTAAAATAAAATCCCTAAATATTTCAGACTTAGCATGTGTTCAAACAAACTTGCCTCCTCTTGAGAGAAAGGAAGAGCTATTTGGAGTTCACATTTACAGCAGGTTGGCCTGAAAATGAGTTTCCAAAGTTCATGTTTTCCATTTATTCTAATCCTTTTATCCTTTCAATTCAAG
This sequence comes from Thamnophis sirtalis, assembly GCF_051295495.1. Classification (NCBI taxonomy): domain Eukaryota; kingdom Metazoa; phylum Chordata; class Lepidosauria; order Squamata; family Natricidae; genus Thamnophis; species Thamnophis sirtalis. The sequence goes on from NW_028261392.1 coordinate 16,766,221, forward strand.
TCACCGAGTTTGAAAAAGCACAATTCAGCCTTTTGTAAAATCTGGTAATCCTGTATAAACCAAAATCTCAGCTTGCATGGCAGGCTTCCAAAATATATTGAGTTGCATTAATTCTTCTAAAACTTTTTAAAACAGATTCTAACATACCCACTCAGGGACAGAATTTTTTTTAGTCTCAATGAATAGCATTCATATTTCAATAGTTTGCAAGAGAAGAGTTTAAAAAGGCTGAAGCGGTTCTGTGTTTAAGAGCTTAGAGACAAAGGAGCTTCTTTTCTTGTCAATTATAATATTTGAAAAGAAAATGATGTTAATTTCTTTAAAAATTTAAACACAAATTCTTTGCCAGCTGGTTACTTTGCTATCCAACAGAGACAGCAACAGTTAGGGATGATGGACTGTTACAAAACCAATTCATTTTACTACATGCTTTGTAGCATGGATTTTTTCTTCTTTGGCAATACTTGCTTAGATTTAATATTTTACATATCCAGGTAAAATGTACAGTAGAAACCCATTCTGTCAGGGGAACTACACATCCTATCCAGTCTCGGAGACTAAGTAGGATTGAACTTAGTTACAACTTCAGTGAGATATTGCCAGAAAATTTCACATCTTCTAGACCAGACTGGGATGAATTTCTTTTTTCTTTTTTTTAAGGCTATGCAGAATGCAAATTACTTCAACATTAGTCTATTACTGATCTACAGGAAGATAAAAATATCAGATTCATTCTACTACAATTCATTGTAGAATTCCTTTGCATTGCTATTATCAGAAAGAAATTCTAGATCTCTGATTGCTTCAATAAATTATAATCCACAAGGCTGTAGCAAAATGATCAGTCTCTGATTTGTCATAGTACAAAGGCACTTGGACAATTCACCTCGCTCACAGTTCTGGATTCAAAGAGCTTGAATTTCTCCCAATAAGTGAAAATAAAGAATAAGAGACATTTGAATTTATTGCACATCTGTAATTAGGACCATATATAAACCCAGATTAGCAAGAGGAAAAGATGGCAAGTAACATCTAATTGGTTGCAGATTAAGATAAATTCTAAACTTTCATGGGCAAAACATGGCAGAATCTAATGATTATTGAGAATTTTAGATTGTTAACTACAGTGTTGAGATTTTATGAATTTCAAAGGAGACCTGAACTTATTTGAAAGTTGAAAGGTGGAGTCACTTTAGCTAAACATTGATGAGGAGGAAAAATAAGAGATGGTTAGAATTTTTGTGAAGACCATTTCTATTTTCCCTATTATTCAAGCACTGGCAAATATCAGCAAAACATTGGCTAGATGATTTTGTGAGGAAGACATCATTCATTATTCAGGATTTGTTTTTCAGAAAGGACTACAGTATTTGAAATAGATTAAAAAGGAAGAGAGAGGGAGAAAAGATAGAAATCCAGTCAGGTAATCTCTTTCTTTTTTTATCCCATTGACTTTTATTCCATTCTTACAAAATGAACAGTATAATAATACGCTAACAAAGAGGTATTTCTCCAAATAGGAATTATATCTGAACAATTTCCTTGGGGATGTGACAATTATAGTCCAACATACATGGAGTGTGTTGGGGTGGCACAGTGGCTCAGTGGTTAAGACACTGGGCTTGTCAACTAGAAAGTTGGCAGCCCAGGTTCGAGACCCGAATGCTACATGCTCGGATGAGCTCTCATCCTTGCCCCAGATCCTGCCAACCTAGCAGGATTCCTCCCAATATACAAATGGGAATAGATAAATAGATACCAGTTCAATGGGAAGCTAACCACACTCCATGACATCATGCTGGCCACATGACCATGAAAATGTCTTTGTACAGTGCTGGTTTAATGGCCTTGAAGGAGATGAGCACTGTCCCCTATAGTCGGCAATAACTAGTGGAGTAAAATCTGCAGTGACTCCTTTATCGATACTTGGAGTATAATAAATGTAAAGGTTCCCCCGCACATTCGTGCTCGTCGTTTCCGGCTTTAGGGACGGTGATCATCTCTGTTTCTAAGCCGAAGAACCAGCAATGTCCAAAGATGTCTCTGTGATCATGTGGCCGGCATGACTAAAGACCGAAGGCACATGGAGTGCTGTTACCTTCCCACCAAAATGATCCCTATTTTTCTACTTGCATTTTTAATGTGCTTTCATACTACTAGGTTAGCAGAAGCTGAGACAAGTAACAGGAGCTCACTCAGTTACACAGCACTAGGGATTCAAACTGCTGAATTGCCGACCTTCTGATCGTCAAGCTCAGTTTCTTGGCCACTGAGCCACCGTGTCCCTCTTTGAAGTATAATGGGTTATATTTGGAGTATAAGAGATTATGTTAAAAAGATGTTTACCAATGTCTGCTTTTTTTAATCCCAAAATTTATAATTTTTGTAACAACATAGCAGCTCATCCAGGAACTTGATGGATATAAGGAAATCAGAATGACATGTAGCCCCCTTTATTAGATCAATTGATTTGAACTCGGCTTTAACTGGATTAGAAGAATCCAGTATACAATAAAACCATTAGATCTACAGGATATTCAAATAATTCAAAATCAGCAAATGAGTTCCTTTAAAGAACACTAAGGGCAATGAGAAAAAAATACTCTTTTTTTTTCCAATGTACCATAAAGAAGCAGATGGTTTTTTGTGAATTGTGAAGATTTGCTTTCTTCCTTTCCAGTAGCTATAAATTTGCTAGAAAAAAATGAGATGCTGTCTAAATCATATATACTTTATATATTCAGTATTTGCAAGTATACGAATACATATATAACATAGATATTAAAAATTCATATAGACTTGGGTTATTCAGTATTAAGGAATGAAATAGCAATTATACTGGGATGAATTTGATTATTAATAATTGGCATATAATCAACAGCACTTGGCAATGAAACATGGAACAACATGCTAGCGGTGTTATAATCTATCTTCTAAATTGCCAGTTATGCTGCTGTGCTATCACTCACCCAAAATGTTTTCCTCCTGAAATAAAGTAGAACAAAATGTTTCTTCCCATTCCATAGACAGAAAGTAGTTTATAACTTGATGATATGATTATGCCCTCAAACAAGCAAAGAGTAGCAGTTAAATATATGGAATTTAGTATCTAGTTTCAGTGTGTCTATGTAGAAAAGGGCAAACATATCTTCCATTGCTAAACAACTTGCTACTTCTCTGGACAGAAGTTAGACTTTTATTCTGCTTGCTAATAGAGACCATCTTGTAACTGTAATTGTAACTTGTAATTGTAATAGCAGTAACTATTAAAGGGATCTTGGAGCCTCAGTGGACAACTAATTAAATATGTGCCAACAGTGTGTGGCAGCAGCCAAGAAAAGCCAATGCAATCCTAAATTGCATTAACAGAGTGATACAATCAAGATCAAGTGTGGTACTAATACTACTCTATACAGTCTTAGTAAGACCACACCTAGAATACTGCATCCAGTTTTGGCCACCACCTTATAAAAAGATGTTGAGACTCTAGAAAGAGTGCAGAAAAGAGCAACCAAGATAATTAGGGGACTGGATGCTAAAACATAGGATGAACGATTGGAGGAACTGGGCATGACTAATCTAGTGAAGAGCAGGACCAAGGGAGACATAGCAATAGCAATAGCAGTTAGACTTATATACCGCTTCATAGGGCTTTCAGCCCTCTCTAAGCGGTTTACAGAGTCAGCATATTGCCCCCAACAATCTGGGTCCTCATTTTACCCACCTCGGAAGGATGGAAGGCTGAGTCAACCTTGAGCCAGTGAGATTTGAACAGCCGAACTGCAGAACTGCAGTCAGCCGAAGTAGCCTGCAGTGCTGCATTTAACCACTGCGCCACCTCGGCCCACATGATAGCAGTGTTCCAATATTTGAGGGGCTGCCACAGAGAGGAAGGGTCAAGCTATTTTCAAAAGCACCTGAAGGCCAGACAAGGAATAATGCATGGAAACTGAACAAGGAGAGATTCAATCTGGAAATAAGGAGAAATTTTCCGACAATGAGAACAATCAACCAAAGGAACAGCTTGCCTTCAGAAGTTGTGGGACTTTCATCACTGGAAGCTTTCAAGAAGAAACTGGACTGACATATGTCAGAAATGGTGTAGGGTCTCCTACATGGGTGGGGGGTTTGGACTGGATTACCTGCAAAGTCTCTTCCAACTCTGTTAATCTGTTAATTTGTTGTCCCTGCTCAAAAGTGGTGGAGAGAATTGAGTATAGCTGCTGGACCATCATCTTCATAATGTAGGTTAAAAGTTAATATAAAAAGGTGGAAACAGCTTGAGATCAGTGAATACCATGCATGGTATTTGAAAGACAACCTTAAAGGTAAACAAAAAAGGGAGGGCTAGGAGACACAGATGAAAAGAAGATAAAAAATCCAGGAGAATTTAAATAAGAAGGAAATGCTTTCAACAGAGGAAGGTACTCTATGAGTTGAGTCAGCAGGGAGAGGACTTTAGAAATCAGAAGATTTAAAATGGAATGACAAAACAATCCCTTTTAGAAATGCAAATGGAGTAGTGTGTTGAATCTCCTTTGAAAAGGACAGTAGTGGTTCCAGGGACATTTAACAACAGAAAAAAATATCAACCAATAAAGCCAACAAGAACCATGGCATGGAAATAAGAAATATTTTGTGGACACATATATTCAGGTTACAAAAATACACGATCAACTGACAAAATAGCTCCATATGGTAGAAATATCTTCCCAGATATCCTCCAGTTCATTATACATGTTCCAAGCTGGATGTATGCCTTGAAATCTTATCCAATATCCTGGAAAAGCAAAAACTACTATCTCACAATGCCAAACTGAGTGCCTTTCAGCCAATGTTCAAAATGTTTGCACTTGCATTCACACAACCTAATAGGATGAAATATATTAACGTTGGATCTGTTTCCAAAACTAAGACGTTCAGAACAACAAGAACAGCTAATCCTAATCATGCGATATCATTATATGTGATCATTACCAGAGAATTGGACCCAGATCTAAAAACCAATAAATGAAAAGAAGCTAGAGGAGGTATATTGAGATAAACTTTAAATAAGAAAAAGTTATAATTATGGTTCACTTGAATTACTGTTTATTACCTTAATATGCCATCTAATCTTCAAAAGATCCTACTTTATTTCATTGTGTTGGTCTATGGTGCTATTTGTGTCCTAGTCTTTTTAACATTGCTTTCATTTTTTATTTATTTTATTTATCTTGTATTCATTTACTGGATCTATGTGCTGTCCAGCTCAACCAGGTCACCCAATTATTTGCTACAGGGTAAATTACTTCTTCTTTTTAGAGAATTACTCATTTCTTCGGTTCTGAATCCTTGTTCACATGACATAAGTCTGAGTTAGGTCAACTGACGTAGAACAGTATGCATTGCCCATTAAAGATGTGTAAATGGACTGTAATGGCAGAGAACTCGAGAAAAGAGATAATATGTGCTTCCCTTCTATACTTGCAACTGTCAGAAACAAAACTGCATGGACATATAATTGCAAACAAGCTCAGGATGAAAATTCCAGCAAAGGTAGAAATAAAATTACATCAATTTATCGAATCCTGGCTGTATAATGTGATATATTGAAAGCACAAAATTATATCGAGAGAGGCAGAGTATAACACCTTACTATATGCAAATGACATGCATTATAGACAGACCAGAAATATATATTTCTGTCTTTGAAACCTGTTCTGACCTAAGTTTCCTGAGAATGCATAAATCACAATCATAGTCCCAAAACCCCTCTTTTATTTATACAGCTGTAAATTATGGTCATTAACAGTCCACAAGGCTTCCCAAACAGTCTGTGGCGCTTCTGACAGATGTCTGCTCGAGTTGAAAGGTATCTTGGAGACCTTCTAATCCAACCTCTTGCCCAAAGCAGCAATTCCTGCACCATCCCAGAAAAAAAGGTTGTTCAATATTTTTTCTTGAAAATCTCCATGGACTACCCACAACTCGAGAAGGCAGGCTTTTGTATTGACTAATTCTCTCACTGTCAGGAAATTCTTCCTTAGTTCCAGGCTGAATCTTTCTCTGCTGAACTTCCACCCATTCCTTGTTCTGCCCTCAAAAGTTACAGAAAATATCAACCATCTCTTCTCTTTGACAGCTCTTCAAGTACTGGAAGATGGCTATGAGGTCTCGCACAAGCTTTTTCTTTGATAGATACGCATAATCTAGTTCTCTTAGCCATTCTTCATAGAGTTTAGCCTGGGGATCCCTTCCTGCTGTTCTCTACACTCTTTCTAGGGCCCCAGTCTCTTTTTTGTATCATGGTGATCAGAACTAGAACCTTTGACTCTTTGAAGCCTTCTTACATTGCTGGTTTCATCATATGTCCCCAAAAATTAAGTTCACATTTTACAAAGCAAGAGTAATTACAGTCTATAGAACAATTTGAGGAAAATAGAAATAAGGATTTCTTTTGGTTCTTTCCCCCTTTTTTTCTTAATGAAAGTCTATGACACAATTATCTATAGCCATGGTAGTGAAGCTATGGCACCCGTGACACAGATGGCACGCAGAGCCTTCTCTGCGGGCACACAAGCAGTCATCCTAGCTCAGTTCTGCCACGCATGTGCATAGTCCACCTGCCCACGATCTGATCTTTGGGTCTCTGCCTTGCATACACAGGGGCACGGCATGAGTAGAGGGGTCACACACATGCCTGGGGTTGAACACACCTGTGTGGGGTTGTGCATCCATACACAGGGGCGGGGTACACACATGGAGGGTTCCGCACACATGCGCAGGGGGTGGGGTGAACGCAGGGGACTTGTGCAGGGGTATGTATGGGGTGTGTGTACAGGGACACATTGAATTATGGGTGTGCACATGCATGCTTGCACTTTTGGCACTCAGCACCAAAAAGGTTAGCCGTCACTGAAGTATAGATAGATTAGGATTTCAACTTCTAGAATGAGCAAGAAACCTTCTGCATGAACTGTGGATTGACATTTGAACATTCTAAGAAGAAAAAGTGGGAAGATTGTCCACAAAGTAAAACCTGCAAAATTGTTCAAGAGGGATAAGTCTTGAATCCCTCTAACCATGTTAATTATTTTTAAAGGAAACACGCTGCTGATATTGCCTTCTCATTTCTGGTCCACAGCTTCAAGTTCTTGGTTTGTTTGTTTTTAATAAAAAATAGAGTTTTCTTACTTTTCCTGATGGTTTTTGTTGTGACTGATGACTCTGAAGGTGGAGACTGGGAATCATCTGCTACAGATGTTCCCTTTCCTTCTGGTCACTAACACGGGTCCCATGGTAATATTTTCATGACCCCTTAGAACCATGATGACGAACCTATGGCAGCTCCCCCACGCATGTGCGCCCGCCTCCCACCAGTCATCTGGTCTTCGGATCTCTGCTGTGCATGCGCAGGGGTGGGATGTGTGCAGGGGAGGATGCACATGCATGCAGGGGTGTGTGGGCATGCAGGGGGCTTGGACACTCAGTTCAAAAAAGGTTAGCTATCACTTCCTTAGAACCAAAGCTCAGGACAGAAATGACATTTCGGCTTCTACAGAGGCATTTGTCCACATAACGTCTATCCAGCACTTTTGAAAGTACCATTCAGCCCAGAGGTGGGTTCCTACCGGTTCCGACTGGTTTGGCCAAGTAGGTAGTAACTTGGCCTGCCACCCCACCGAACCGGTTCTATCGGCGGTGTCATCATCTTGATTTTCGGTTCTGTGCATGCACAGAACAATCTTTATTGCAGAAATGTAATTTTTTCGCCTTTTCTAACATTGTGCACATGCACAGGCCTTTTTAGGTGCGAATGCGCACAGAGCACTTTTTTTGCGCACCGAACTGGCAGTAATTCTGGCAGCAACCCACCCCTGATTCGGTCATTACATACCTGGAGTAGAAAATTCTTTTCAAAGAGCACTGGATCTGTAATTATAAAAGTAGGACCAGCATTCCTATTCTCATGTATGAGAAAGAGAGGCAGACAACAACAGAAACAGACACACAAACATTGATACAGACGCACATGGGAAAGACATGCAGATTCCCATGGAAATAGCTAATTTGACCGTTGTAAGATATGAAAGATTCTAAAGATCTTTCTTTAGAAAGATAAGCTAGCTGTTCTCAGGATGATCGAAGATAGAAAAAAACTATTAAAGGTATTGTTAACATTATCGACACCAGATTGTATGTGCCTAGAAATAGAATTGCTCAGTTAAAAGCTTGAAGGTAGTTAGTGAGTACCTTTAGAATTCATCAAAGGATGTTTTAAAAAAAAATCTGGTTAAAAAAGAAATATCTGTGAATTTTCACTTTCACTAGGCCAATTTACATGTAAAGGAAACTGTGAAAGAAACCAAAGAAGTCATTTTGCTTGATGAAAGTTTTAATTTGGAAGCTTTGCTGGAAGGTTATCAACTATATATTGAGATGGTTCGCATATTCCAGTTTTATTTCTTCATAGAGCTGATAAGCTTCAACCATCTATTTTGAAGCTCTTTAAATTTGCCATCAGAAATTACATTTTACAAAAGACCTGAGTGATTTGAGTAATTAAACGGGAAGGTAAAATCTTAACGTTAGTCATTTTTTTTCAGGTTACATATAAAATATGTTCAAGAAAATCAAGAAATGCTGCTGGAGAGATGGTTATTCAATATTTCATGAGGTTGTCAGATGTCTGCTTTCAAACTATCAAAAAAATTTAAATAGAATTGTGTAGAGGCTGTAAAATACTAGTTGATGAACTAATTCATCGACTAATTTCATATTGAAGAAGATTTTTTTTAAAAAAAGACTGCACAGTAACAATAAAATGTATATTTATCTCTTAAATACATAATTAGTTATTACGTCTATCTGTCCTTGATGATAGAAAAAGATTGCAGATTTCTCATTCTTGTATGTCTTTTTTCCATCTCCTATTTTGCTTTTGCATGGGTTTTTTCCCTCCTGCTTTGTAAAATATATCTACTTCAGTAGGTAGAAAAATGATACGAAATAATGAATTTAATAACTTCTTTCAACATTTTAGCATGACATTATCGCAATTATCATAAGACAAAGTCATTAATCTTGCTTCACATATTATGCTTTAAGGAACTGTCACAGTTCAGATTCTGGAATTGGAGTAGATTTCTGACCATCTAGTGGATTGTTAACAAACATTCACTCTATGTTAATGGAAGTATAGAAATGAAAGGGGCAGTTTCCCCCTTCAAATTAATCTCTTTCTTTTAATTAGATTTCAGTTAGATTTCCACCATGCACACCCTCAAAAATAGGCAAAGCCTTTGTGTTCTAAAGATCATTTTCTTTGTTAAATATATCATTATGGAAGAATGTGTGTGTGTGTGTGTGTGTGTGTGCGTGTGTGTGTATGTATGTATGTATGTATGTATGTATGTATGTATGTATGTATGTATATTTAAAGTCACAACCCCTGGTATGCCCAAATATGGGAGAAAGTTCACTGCTTCCATTCTCTGTCCATCGGCTCATCACAAGAGACCATCCAGACAGAAACCCAATATTTTTACTGTTGCCTTTGTTACATTTGTGTTGTATTTGTGCTGATAAATAAATAAAGGGAGACTAGTATAGATCTATTTCAAGCTATTTAGCTCTCATCAGCTAGCCATACCCTTACTGGGTCTCTTGTGACGAGCCGATGGACAGAGAATGGAAGCACTGAACTTCCTCCCATATTTGGGCATACCAGGGGTTGTGACTTTAAATATATACCTTTCTCCCTGGCTCAGCTGATAAGGAGAAGAACCTTGTGGCTTAATGGTTAACATATCTGCTTAAGATGCAATACAGCACAGGTTCTAATCCCAGTAAGGGTATGGCTAGCTGATGAGAGCTAAATAGCTTGAAATAGATCTATACTAGTCTCCCTTTATTTATTTATCAGCACAAATACAACACACACACACACACACACACACACACACACACACACGAATATTTCAACCTTGTATATATATATATATATATATATATATATATATATATATATATATATATATATATATATATATATATATATATATATATATATATATATATATATTACAAGGTTGAAATATTCATTCTTTTTATGACCCCTTAGTTCTATAATTTGGGGTAAAACCAGGGTGACTGACACCTACATGAAGTTTGGAGCATATATTTCATCTTTGCGCCCTATAGAAAAACATCTGCCACTGCCTAGAATTGAACTTTCAACCTTCAGAGTGGGAGGTGAGCCTTTTCACCTCTAGGCCACAATTCCCCCCTCCCTCTCTTTCTCTCTCTCTTATTCTTAAACTTGGGATTTTGTCTGATTACTCTATAAAACGGAGGCCCTCATATTTAATGCCACTGGAACATAACAATCATTTTGATAGGTGTTTAACATTCTGTTCTGACTCCTGTACTTTTTTTTTTGTATAAGAATTCCCAGCAAGTCTCATTTTAATTTCTGGAGATAAACTTACTTTCTTTTACTAAGATGTGTTTAATTGTACAATTCCGAAAACAACTGATTGTTAAGATTAGCTATTGTCAGATCCATTTTGTCCGATCCTTCTGCTAAAGATTAGGAGGATATTTGCTGAACTTTTTACTTTCTTCTCTTTTCTTTTCTAACTAAAGCTTTCTCATTGTAGGGTGTCATTCCTTTACCTACCTTCTTTTACAAATTCATGGACTGCTTGCTCCTTATTCAAAATGCTGACACCTCTTCTATTCCACATGGCTGAATAGTAAAAAATAAAAAGTCTGTCTTATACATACAGAAAGACTTCCAAACAGTACATCAGGAGAAACAGAATCGGAACAGTGGTGGGTTTCTTTTCTTTTCTTTTTTTTACTACCAGTTCGCTTGTACAAGTGCGTGCTCTCTCGCACATGCGCAGAAGCACCAGGTGGGTGGGCAGAGCATCTCGCTGCTGCCCCTACTGGGTCAGCTGAACCGAGCCAAGCTGGGAGCAACCCACCTCGGAATCAGAAGCTTTTGGATTATCAGTTCTGGTTGCAAATACTTTGTTGAGACAGAATATTTTCATAAATCCAAATCCTGGCTGAAAGCTGCAAAATTATATGTCTGCAGAGTTCCTCACGTACATTTCTTTCACCTGTGGGGATTTTTCTGAATTCTGAAGGAAGGAAACACTTTCTTACTACAGCTATGAAGAGGAGTGGTGTGATGTTTTGATTAAAACCTGAATTAAAGCAGTGCAAGACAAAAACAATCAACAAAAAGGACATCTTAATCAGTATCTTGATTGAAGTTTGCTGTATTTGAAGACTGACCATTGATCTGTCTAGTCTGCTAATTATGTAAGAAAAGTTAGACCTGACGTCTCTGATAGGAACCAAACCATTCCATATACGTCTTCATTTCCTTAGAGTCCTGTGAAAAAAATCAGGTGGAACAATGGCTGATGACCTCTTTCTATTGATCCACAATAAAAAAAAAAATGACTGCACATACTGCATTACAGTATTATACACTGTTTTAACAGCTGTGGACAGGAAGTCACTACAGAGAGTGATCAATTCGGCACACGAAACCATTGGTTGTCCTCTAACGCCACTGCATGACATCGCCAGGTCTCGCAGCTTTAGCAGACTAAGGAAGATACTCAGAGACGATTTACACTCTGGTCAGTGTCTCTTCGCACTTCTACCATCGGGCAGAAGACAACGAAGCATAACTAGACGAACAAATAAATTTAAAAATAGTTTACATCCTTGAACTGTCAGACTCTTAAACACAATCACAATCACTCCACACACATGTGGAAATGTATGACTAGTTTTTTTCTTTTTCTTTCTTTTTCTTTTTTTCCTAATTACTTGCATATGGATTATTCTTTATACTATTTATGTTGTTTGTATTTTTTGTCATAGATTGCACCAGTGAGGCTAAAACCAATTTTGTTGTATACATGATGTACAATGATAATAAAGGCTATGCTATTATATATCAAAAACAGAAGAGTTCTCCATACGTGCAATCTGTTATTCTCTCTTTTGAGTTAGCTGGCCTTAACAGAATATATTATCCAAGACATTGGGCATTCCTGGTAACTTGAAACAGTCTTCTGAAATATTTACAAGCATCTATTAATCATCAAACAACCAAGTGTAAATTTAAACCTGATCCTCAAGGGTTTAAACCACCGGGAAGACTAATTTTTATTTCTTGCTCCATTTTACACTTCAGACAAAATAATATCTCATGGGTATTCTAACTGATCTCATTCCCAATGAAATTTTAGCTCCAGAAAGATATTTGACTGCCTTATGAAAAAGTCTAAGCCAAAGATGTTGCAAATCAATATCCTATTTTTTTTTAAAATTCAAAGGATATTTTTAAAAGTTTTAAAAAGATTTTGAAAAGATTTTTTTTAAAAAAATGAGCACAAAATAGCAATAGCACTTAGATTTATACATCGCTTCATAGTGCTTTTTATAACCCTCTCTAAGCAGTTTACACAGTCAACCTATTGCCCCCAACAATCTGGCTCCTCATTTACCCACCTCGGAAGGATGGAAGACTAGGTCAACCTTGAGCCTGGTGAGATTTGAACTCTAGCAGTCAGCTGAAGTAGCCTACAGTACTGCACTCTGTCCACTGTGCCACCAAATATAATAAGCACCTTGGTAGAGGATTAGCATATGCAGGAACCTACACCCACCCACTTTGTTTAAATTTGAATTGAACTGTCAATATGACTATAGTTATTAAAGAAAGCTGCACTCATGAACTCGAATATTAAGTTGCTTACTCAGATGGATGCATAGCTACTTAATCCAGAATTTAACAGTATATAATCAAATTCAGATCAACACATATCTCTGCATTAAACACTCCAAAGTATTGGAGATAGCTGAGCCTGTGGGATCATGAGAAAATGACTTGTAGTCATGATACTCAACATAGATTAGGTCAACCTATCTGCCAGCAATATGGTTTAGATCATTTCAACATTGTTCCTTGCACGAGTTCAATGCTCTGAAGAATTACTCTTCTCCCTAGAAAGTAATTCAGCTGAAAATCTTACAGTAGGTGAAATGAAGCACTCTGATATTCAGTATTTCTCTTTGGCTTACTCAATTGTACTAGGAGCAATGTCAAACAGTGCATTTCATATAATGAATACCCTTAGCATACTTTATGCAAACAGATTAATTTTATAACTTTGACACTGTCTTATTGAGACTTTTCACATATTACAAACCAAAAAGCCCAGATTTTCCATGGGGTTTATCCTCAGTAGTAAGTTCTCCCCCAATAACATATAGACCTCTTTGTTAAGTATTTTGTTTATATGTACATATGTATTGCTAATTGGCTATACGTGCTATCTTATGTAACAGTATTTAAATTAGAAAGGCTTAAGCTATTGAAAAGGAGACAGGAAGGGAAAGGGAAGTATATGTATGTATGTATGTATGTATGTATGTATGTATGTATGTATGTATGTATGTATAAACACTCTAAGGGTGAAGGAAAAACAACATGAAAGTAATAGAGAAATGAACTAATTTTTCTTCTATAATTCAATCAAACAAAATATTAAGGCAGCAGTAGCTCTTTTCACCAACCCAATTTCAAACACAAATTAATTCTTGGTAATTAGATGTAATCAATAATAATTATGGCTTAAATTCAGAGAAGAAGAGAGAGTGGACCAAGCTTTGACTTTGTTCTAGGTCAAATCCAATGCACTATATGTATTATAGTACTTTGAAGTTTCACAGAGCACAAGGGGAGTGGAGAAAGCATAACAGCAAAAGAGCATGAGAGAACAATGAGTAGCAAATCTGTATAAATCATCACAAGTCAAATTGAACACCCAGTCAGGGAAGGATGGCTATGAATAATTTAGAAAAATAGAAATCATTTTGTTTAGTATTCATTAACCTTCCATTAGCTTAAAATCCATTTCCAGCACAACTTATTCTGTTTAAAGTTTTTTTTTAAATAAAAAAGGAGTCCAGTAATTCATTTTGGTAAATGCAAATGGAACACTTCAGAATTTAAAAAAAATGAATAAATCTCAATGCCACTCTTTCCTCATTCCCAGAAATATAAAACAAATGGGAACCCTAAATACTGTATATCAGAGAAAAGATAGGTTAGAATCTGCTATGCAAATCATATTGGCAAAAATATGATTTCTGTAATAGAGTTGTCAAAATCTAGAATGCTCTACCTGTTTGTACTTCTATAATGTCCTGTCAGAACATTTCAACCTCCAACAATTCCAAATGGAATTTCCTCGCCTCCACAAAATAATTCAAATAATAAAAGGAAAAGGGAGAATTATCCATTCATAAAATATTTTGCATTAAGTGGTTTAAGATGAAAACAGAGGGAGGGTGACAGTGCATGCAAACAGGTACAATTGTACTTAGAATAATGATCAGGAATGAAATTAATCAGGATAAATTCTGGTATAATTTGTTCATGTCTCAGAGACAGGGCTCGGTGCTGTAAGAAGCATATACAGTATATTCATAGATATAACATACATTCAAGATTATCTACATTTGTCCATTGCAACTGGCATTTTGAACACTGTTTAAAAGATGTTTATTTAACATGTGTTGTGTAATTGTCTTAATAAGGTTTAGCTATAAAAATGAATAACAGGGTAGATGAATCCTGAAAAAATATAGAATTTTAATAAGAATTATCTTCAAGATTTCTACAACACCCTCTTATCACTCTTGGTTAACAGAACTCATGAATTTAATGCAGTGGTCAGAGTAGACTGAGATGGAAGCTATGTAATAGCTCACTCTTTCTTGTCTCTATTTCAGTTTGTGAAATTGGCATTTCATTGCTTTCCCACAAAGTCCAGAATATAATTATAGGGAGGTGATAGATGATAGATAGATGATAGATAGATAGATAGATAGATAGATAGATAGATAGATGGATGGATGGATGGATGGATGGATGGATGGATGGATGGATGGATGGATGGATGGATGGATGGATGATGGATGATGGATGGATGATGGATGGATGGATGGATGGATGGATGGATGGATGGATGGATGGATGGATGGATGGAAGGACGGACGGACGGACGGACAGACAGACAGACAGACAGACAGACAGACAGACAGACAGACATATGCAGGTGGGTTGCTCCCAGTTCAGCCCAGATTGGGTGAACAAGTAGTGGTGGTGGCAGGAGGCTCTGCCCACCTGCCCGGACACTTCTTCACATGCATAGAAGTGTTGCGTGCACGTGTGAACTGGTAGCAATGGGATTTGCAACCCATCTCTGGATAGATGATGGATGGATAGATGATAGATAGATAGATAGATAGATAGATAGATAGATAGATAGATAGATAGATAGATAGAAAGATAGGAGAGATTATAGTTAGTTAGAGAGAGAGAGAGAGAGAGAGAGAGAGAGAGAGAGAGAGAGAGAGAGAGTTTTGAGAGATGATAGATAGATAGATAGATAGATAGATAGATAGATAGATAGATAGATAGATAGATAGATAGATAGATAGATAGACAGAAGCCTACTTTAGCCTATTTTAACTAAAGATGCTGGGTGAATTGCTATTATCCATCTCCAAGTCCACATTTAGGTATTTTCTCTATGAGAGAATATAATTTAGGCTCAGAAGGCAAGTATATGACAACAAAAATATTTACAGTAATCTGCCAGATAGTGAAAAGAAACACTGCTTTCTTAATACCCCACCACCTTATTTTACTTCTTTTATTATCTGACCATTTGGTAGGAGATACAATGAGCTATTCCAAACAGCGTGTAAAACAGGCCAGTCTAAGGCACTGCTTTGATGGCTCTAGAGAACACTCTTTGAGCAAAAATCACCAGAGTATAAGTACACAACTGCTCTGCAGCATATTTTATAACACTGAAAATCATGGGGTGGGGGTGTGAAAGGGGAGGGGATGATGCAAGAGAAATCCACTTCAAATATTTTTTCCATTGAAACTGAAATGACTGAAAACTGCAAGCATACAATGCCATGCCTGGTGGGCTTACCTTCACACAATGTAGGACTGTAGGTGCTTGCCAATTTTGTTTTATAAACAAAGCTTAAGAATCCTACTGGGTCCCCAGAGACATTTTAAAAAATGAAGGAGAAATTGATGGTTTCCCACCATTTTAACACAATAATAATGAAAAAGGTAAGATAAGCAAGCAAGGAGGGTTGTGGCCCGCCAGCGGCCAGCAGAGCTGGCAGCAGATTCAGACAGTGAGGTGGTTCGTGAGGAACATGGGCCAGTTCTGGAGTCTGGAGAAGGCTCTGATGAGGGATCTGTGTCAGAGCAGAGAGGGGGCCAGAACTATATGCCGGTTATCAGTTGCCTTCTGAGTCAGACATCAGTGAGGCAGACAAAGAGCTGGAGCCTGCTCCCAGTGTGCACATGCACAGAGTTGCCAGATGAAGGGAACAGCTAAAGAACAGGGGTCGACTTGGGAGTAAATCCACAGGTGGATGATGAATGGCCCCTCCCAAAGGAAATAAAAGAGGAGCAAAAGGGGAGTGAAGTTTGCAAGAGACAATTAGTTCGCTTAATTGGCTTTTGACTCTCCTTGAATCCTTGCCAAGTTTTGCAGATATTGGCCTGGCAGCTCTCCAAGCCAGATAAGGTCTGTGACTGTAAATCCTCCCTTGAAAGACTTTGCTGGGTGTGAATGAGCAGAATTCACAGTCAATTAATAAAAGGGATTTTGGTCAGGACAAGGAGTTTGTTTCATGCTGTTGGGAAGCCTCGGTCAGAACAGGGATCCTACATAAGTAAAACATAGCAAACTGAAGTATCTTCAGACACATTCCTTAATACCACAATGGCACTGATCATTTCATCTGTTCATAAACATCTGCAGCTGTACATAGCACGCACAGACCAACACTGATGCTGATTTGTAAATTTAAGGAGCAATGCAATCTAGTAAAGTGAGAATGAAAACAGGGTGGGTAGATGAGTGGGAAAGACTCTGGATTCTGCCGGTGGAATCTGAGGTCCTGATACGCTCAGAGATCCCTTCCATCTGGATGTGCTGCTGGAGATGTGTGGGGCTCACATGGAACACAAACAATCAATTCAGACACTCTGTTGTAGGTTTTTCTTTGGCTGGTTTCCAGCAGAACAAACTTTTGGCTGTTCCATCCATAAAACAAGTCCTTTCCTCTCCTTTTTTTTCATCCCACAGCCACCAGAGTAGGTGGATTGCCAATCGACCTTGTTTTCTACCAACCAGCCAACATGCAGAAAAGTTAACCAAATGGATTATTATTATTATTTTAAAAAAGCATTAACAGAAAATCCAATAATAACCAGTAGGATACAGCTCAGCTGCTTTCATTGAAAGGACAGCTACCTGAGATTTGAATGCATACTAAAACTCCAAGGGCTTGTACAAACTGCCCATAATTTGGAGACAAGGAGTCTCAAACATTAAAAAACACACAAACTATGTCTGGAGACTAAAACACATGAAGAACAGCTTCAGGATTTGGGTTTGGCTAGTCTAGAGAAAAGAAGGACTGGGGGGGGGCACAATATTCCAGTATTTGGGGGGTTGTCACAAAGAGGAGGGGGTCCGCCTATTCTCTAAAGCACCTGAAGGCAGGATTAGAAGACTTCCAAGATTCCTTCCAATCCAACTCTATTATGATTGATAGTTGTAATTTTAAAAAAAGCTGATATGGATCTTTAAACTTGGCCCTTCGTAATGATACAACCAACATAATGTCATAATCATCCAGAAGCTTTTTATATTGAAAAGTTCATATAACTAATTTGTTTAACCTTTGAAATCTCTGGTTTGCTTCCATTCATTCGCATAGGTAAAGCTATATAGATAAGAAACCATATGAAAAAAAGGACTAGGGGGTGACATGATAGCACTGTTCCAATATTTGATGGGCTCCTACAAAGATACAGGGGTCAAACTACTTTCCAAAGCATCAAAAAGCAAGACAGGAAACAATGGATAGAAACTAACCAATGACAGAAGCAATCTAGAACTAAGTTCCTAATGGTGAGAGCTGTCAACCAATGGAATGGCTTGCCTTCAGAAGTTGTGGATAGTCCATCACTGGAGGCTTTCAAAAAAAGACTGCACAACTATTTTTCTGAAATGGTATAGGGTCTCCTACCCAAGCAGGGGATTGAACCAGAAGACCTCCAAGGTCCCTTCCAACTCTGTTATTCTATGATCTACATTCTATATTACTATACCATACATTTAGTCCATGGGTGGGTTCTAGCCAGTGTTACTGCTGGTTTGCTCATGTGTGCACTTCACACGCATGCACAGTTCAATAGAAATTGTTCTGAGCATGTGCAGAACTCCAAAACAAGATGATGGTGGCAGTGACTATGGCAACAGGGGAACCGGTTCAGAGTTGTGGCTAGCCTGGGTTGCTGCCGGTTCTGCAGCCTCAGCTGGCATACCACTACTGGTTCAGCTGAACCGGGCTGAACCATTAGGAATCCACCTCTCGTTTAATCCTTGAATTACCATAATCAGACAACTTTAGGCATTGAAACAACCAAAAAGTTCAATTTCATTAAGTAAATCCTAAAACTTTGAGAAAAGTATCCCAATACATAAGACCAAAGAAATCAGAATTAATATTGATAGGCATGGACCTTGAATAGGGTCAATAGTGACACAGACATACATGTAAACACAGAGATGCATGTAAGAATCCATTTATACTCAAGTGGGAAATCTTTTCCTCAATAGAGGTAGAGGCCTCAGACACAACTTGCCCATGATTGAACTCTACCTATATAACAGAATCTTCATTGACATAGCAATAGCTCTTAGACTTATATACCGCTTCATAGTGCTTTTACAGCCCTCTCTAAGCAGTTTACAGAGTCAGCATATTGCCGCCAACAATCTTAAGTCCTCATACAAACACAAGCAGACAAACACAGAGAATGTTTACATTTGATTTAATTGAAAGGGGGGATATACGTATGAAACAGCCTCTTAGATTTGCATCTGACTCCAAATCAGATGAGAGCAGTCAGCTTAATGTCATTATTGATGATATTATCATGTCACATATCAATACAATATCGATATTGATATAAAAGAAGGTCATTACTGATTAACTCAAGATTGACAGAGTTTGCCATCCTTCTGAGGTCAGTAAAAGAATACCCAGATTGTTGGGGGCAATATACTGAGATTGTAAAGCCAGAGGTGGTATTTAGCCGATTCTCTCCAGTTTGGGTGAACCGATAGCGGCAGCTGCGGGCGGCTCTGCCCACCTGCCCTGACATAATGCGCGAGCACTGTGCAAGTGCAGAAGACGGTGTGTATGCTCACATTTGAGAACCAGTAGGGAAGATAAGTGAATCCCACCACTGTGTAAACCACTCAGAGATTGTAAAGCACTATGGAGCAATATATAAGTCTAAGTGTTAGTGCTAGTACTATTTTGAGATATGATTGGCACCTGAGAATTCCTTTGTTGCAATCAGACCAAAGTATCTTTATTCAGGCATGCAACAACTTGCATAAACATTCATTCTTATATTATTTATTGATTATCCCTTGGCCATATCAAAGCATTTCAGACACAAATTATTACTAAAATCCGATAAAAATATATATAATGGAACTGGATCAAACACAATTTAAAATCATAAAAATAATTTAAAATGAAATTGGAATAAAATACAATAATTTAATATATAAATAAAATATGATAAAATTATATTTTAGTATCACCCCTATAGTCTACCCCAATCGGTCTTACATATGCCGATCTCAACTGAACCATTTTGTTTAGGTAGGCAAACAATCTTTCAAAGGAATATTTATGACTACAGACCTTATCTATCTTGGAAAGCTGCCATGTAAATATTTTCCAAATGAGGAAAGACTGGGCACAGTGTCTCTGAGATTCACGGACAGATCTTCACACACTTGAAACCAGGTTAAATTCAGCAGGTTCTGGAGAACCGGTAATGGAAATTTTGAGTAATTCAGAGAACCTGCAAATACCACTTCTGGCTGGCCCCAGAGTGGGGAGGGAATAGAGATTTTGCAGTATCCTTCCCCTGCCATGTCCATCAAGCCACACTCACAGAACTTGTAGTAAAAAAAAAAAAATCACCACTGTTTGAAACTAATCTAATGACCAAACAAACAAATTGCTTCCTGCAAAAGCCCCCTCCCCTTTCACTCCTCTTTTGCTTCCTATGGGAGGGGCCAATCGCCTTCCACTTGTGACTTTACTCTCAAGTCTATCCTGATTTCTGAGTTGTTCTTTTCTTCTGGCAACTCTGTGCATGCACACAGTGGGGACAGGCTCTAGCTGTTCCTCTGCCTCACTGCTGTCTAGCTCCATAGGTACCCGATCACTGCCAGATGGCCTTGACCCTGTCTCTGCCTCTGATGCAGAGTCCTCGTCCGAGCCTTCCCCAGCCTTCAGGACTGACCCATGCTCCTCCCCAGCCTCCTCACTGTCCGACTCTTCTGCTAGCACCACTGGCCACTGGTGGCCCACAACACCTAATTCTTTTCCTAATCTATCCGGTGCCTGATATGATATAAAATCCATTCACCTTTCTAATAAACATGAGATGCTTACATATATTCAAGCATATAGTCCTTATAGCAAGAAATAAATTATAACTTATCCTGGCCTCCTAGCCAATGATTTGTCTCAAGCCATACATACAGAAATAAGCCATCTTTCTTTTTATCTAACTACCATACCTGGTATTATTTAAATCCCTTTTACATTTGATGGATTGGAGGCTGATTCAACTGGAGGCAGCATCCTTCTCCAATACACACTTTTATAACTTACAGTGTTTCGTAAAATTTGAAACACAGAGGAGAATGTATATGTATTGATAGCTACACATAAAACCATAACGGTGAAAACATTTATGCTTCCAGTTGCATAAATATTATGGAAGCAGTTATACTTTGTCAGGATGAATAAAACATTTATGCAGTTTAATAATAAATTTGACTGAGATAAATTGAAATATCTCTCCACATTCGTCTTTCACTGCTATTATCCCTTGTATCTATTTCTTTTTCTGATGTATAAAAGCCCATGAATATACCGAGCAGATATGCAAAGATCCTTACAGAATAGAAACATAAAATATTTATATTGTTTTGCATGCTACTGATCCATTAATTCTGCTTCAGTTAAATCTAAGTTCCCTTCTAAAAAGTAAAAGAACTTCATAGTACAATTTGAGGATGAATAAAATCTGAGAACTGTACTTCCCATTTCATAAAAAAATGATTTCATTTACTTCTTTTATTTAAAACATACTGCTGTGGCAACAATAAATCATTGTCTATATTTTTTTTCACTAAAACAAAAAAGAAAATACCCAAATAAAATTCAATTCATTTGATTTTTTTTTAAAAAAGAGAGAGAAATATCAAGCATTATTGTAATCTGAAAAGCAATGGACATTTTGTTAAATTTCAGGTAGGATCTGTGTTCATAAAGTAGCATGAAAGAAATACAACAGTTGTATTTTGATTGTTTCTCTGCCAGTTCTTTGCAGATTTAACCAACCATACATTTAGAAGCTCCTTGTGAATAAAAAAATGCCGGCACTTAGAGGGCCCTGAAACTAACTGATTGATTGATTGAGCACAATTTTCTTTTAAAATTGAAAACAGTTTGGACTAAAGTAACTATTCTCTCTCTCTCTTTTCTTTTACTTTATTCCCATGATTTATTTTTGTAATGTTCTGATTGGGGGAAGAAAAATAAACCTGAAACAAGGTTAGGGAGGGTAAAGGGAAAAATGGTGAAGGGTCTTTCTAAATAACTAGAGCTTCTTCAGAGAAGCAGGAAATTGTATCATCATCACCATCATCATCACTATCTCCACCACCACCAACACATTATACCAAGAGAATGAAGCAGTGAGACAAGATTAAGGAAATCTACCAATGCTTGACTCATATAGCATTGCTATCTCCACAAAGGTCCTTTTATATTGCAGCTTCCTTCCCCCTCCCTTTTTGCATGTCAACCAACTGGTTTCGGATACCTTATTTGGTCATTCCTTCCTCTCCTTCTTCTCTTTGCTCCTCTTATAAACACCTGGAGCAGAAAAAGGAGACACTCCATTCTCCTATATGTATTTATTTTGTTTAGTGACCCAGGCTCCTCCTCTGCCCCCACTCCCCTCCTCCGTCCCCCACCACCCCAAACTGTTCTCTGAAGTTGAGCTTAGTTAGCCCATTCCAGTCTTTTCCTCTTTAAAGAAAAAAAAAAAGGATTTCTCTGCCTGCCGAAAGCCAGAAGCAACGTGACTGAAATCCTTCATTTCTCCCCTGGGATTTCGGCCTTCGGAGGCTGCAATTGATTTGCGGGGTGCTCTCTGCCTCTGCATGTATTCTCTAGTTAAGGGCCAGCGTACTGTGCAAGGAAAATCAAAGGAGACGATACTGAAGTCAGAAGGCAGGAAGGAGCGAGAGGGATTTGTTTCAAGCCCAAAAGGTGGCAGAATTCAGAGGGAGGGAGGGGGAGAGAGAGAGAGGTTAGGAAATTCCATTAGTAATTAGTTTTTTTCAGGGGGAGGTTTTATTTCCTCCAGTCTGTCTGTCTGTCTGTCTGTCTCTCTCCCTCCCTCTCCCTCTCTTTCAGAGATACTGAAGCCCAATCACCATCAGTAGTCCCACTTGTCAATCATCATGCTTGAAAGAATCGCTGCCCAGCGAAGTCAGGTCCTCACATTAATCCGAGGGATCTAAGCCCTAGTCGATTAAATCAAATTGCCATCCAGCTCTCTAGTTTATCTGCAGTGTGCAATCACAGCAGTCTTGGCACCAAAGGCAATTTCCCAGTATTAATCAAAGGATTTCAGTGCTGCATTCAGGCTAGGCAAGGAAAGGAGTAGCAATTGACTTCAGAGAGAGAGAGAGAGAGAGAGAGAGAGAGGGAGGGAGGGAGGGAGGGAGGGAGGGAGGGAGAGAGAGAGAGAGAGAGAGAGAGAGAGAGAGAGAGAGAGAGAGAGAGAGAGAGAGAGAGAGAGAGAGAGAGAGAGAGAGAGAGAGAGAGAGACGGTTTTAAGATCACAAGGAATGAAAATGAAGTGACTTCACCATCGCTTTCAACCTACATTAACATGAAACAACCCCCGGTTGGTGGCCGTTAAAAAAAGCGACATGAGGGTGAGGGGGGGGGGTACATTAAAATGAATGACCCAAGCCTTGAAAACATTTTCACTTTAATACTGAAAAAATATGCCATTATAAAATCCTTGAATAGAATTAGTAAGTCTTGCTTGCTTTTTCTTTTAACTTCAGCTCATATTTTTCTCCAGATAGTATTATGTGTATATAGATATATAGATATATTTCCCAGAGTCTGATTTACAAGAACACAAAAACCTCCTTTCATTCATCTCCGCAACTTAAGCATTCAAGTGGCATTCACTACTCATGCTTAACTGCTCCAGGCTTTCGGTTCTGTTTGGTTTGGTTCTGTTTCTGTTTTCGTTTTTATTTTTTTAAAAAAACCAACCAAAGCCAAAAAAAACGAGACAAAATCCAAGGAATAACATATTGATCAACAGAGAAAAATACCTCTAGGGTACTTGCTTTACATTCAGATGGAAAGGGATTCTGGAGATGTCAGTTTCCAAAAGAAGCTTAAAAAAAAAAAAAAACAGAAGCAAATTCATCCCCTCCTCCCTCCCTAAAGAGAAGGGGGGGAAATTCCCCATGAAAGTAAATTCCTCCCCCGCCCCTCCCCCCCAGCCCAAAATGCAAAAAACTAAACCAGGAGGATATAAACCATGCAAACATGTCTTAAATAAAACCTTTACAATTTTCCTGGTTTTTCTTTTCTTTCTTTCTTTTTTTTTTCACAGTAAAAGGATGATCTCTACTGCCTAGCAATCACACAAAAATAATGGCGAAATGGCACTTTCTTTCTTTTTTATTCTTATTATACTGTATCTGTATATAGAAAGTTTTGATACGATGGAACTTATGGGGAGGGGAAGAGGGAGGACGAGGTGAACTGGATGCAGCTTCCTTTTGGGGGGGCCGAAGCGTCCCTTGGGTGGTTTTGTATCCATGCGAACCATGCAGCAACTTGGGTTGGTTTGTTCTAGATCAGAGTTATTCTATTTACAATTACATTCATGCCTTCGTGCAACTGGGCTCTCCTGCCTTGTTCACAACAGGGAGGGCACAAGCAAGAGCTTCTGTTCCCCCACCACACATAAGGGCCAATATAAATCCACAATCGGTTAGGAATCAACCTGCAGGAGAGTGCATTCACCCTCTTTCTCTTGCTGCAATAGGAAGCCAATCTTGGCCTTTCGGTTGGATCTATTTATTTCTTTCCCACTGGTTATACAGTGTAGAGTTTACACAACCTCAGGTTGAGGCTAGGCAAAACATAATAATTAAAAAAAAATCAAAATAATAACAATACTTTAAAAAAAGGCAGGCCTCCACTCATCGTCCTGGCCCAGGTTTGGTGAGCGGGTAGGTGTGTTTCACCAGAAGGTAGCTTTAAGTGAGCTAAGCCCCATTCCCTTCCTGTGGTCCAATTCACATCAGCGGACAAGATGGGCAGAATGCACAGATCAGGGGAAAAGAAAGCTCTGAACCACCGAAGGGAAGTTGAGGTTGCTAGCTGCTGAAAGTTGAACTGATTGCCCATACACAGATGTTACATGTTTTTTTTTAAAACTTTGAATTTTGTAGTCTCAGTCTGATAGGGAGTGAGAGCCGCAGTCATACACTCTGTGGGCTCCATCTGTACTATAGGGTCCATTGTGCCAGTAGGAGGAGTCACATACTGTCTGTAAAGAGTTGATCTCTGAGGCAGAAGAGTTGGCATCCCTCCTTTTGGAGCGTTTCCGGTTCCTCAGGATGAAGACGAGCATGCCAACCACGGTGAAGGCAGAGGTGACAAACACCAACAAAAGGCCAGGCACCAGCACTGAGATGGAGACCCTACTAGTCTCCAAGTAGGAATTAGAGTGAGTCCCAGTCTCTGCCAAGCCAGTGCTGTTCTTATGGGTGGAAGTCAAAGTGGGCATGACTTTGAGCTGAGGGCAAATGGCCTCATTGGACAGAGATTCAAAGTCCTCCTTGAAGAACTCTTCTGGGGTCTCACACCTTAAGTCACTCATCATCACCTTTGGCCTCAGCATCTCCACCCACTGTTTGAAAGGGACAATTGGACATTTGCAGTCCCATGGGTTGTCATGCAGATCTATTTGGGTAATGGAGGTGAGCTGATCCAGCACTCCTGCCACCGGCAGATAAAGGAAGTAATTGTTGTGGATGCTGAGCTTAGAGAGGGAGACTCCAGCAAAAACATCAACTGGCAGAGACCTCAGAAGATTGTTGTTCAAAATCAGTACTCTCAGTTTAGGCATGGCATTAAAGGTCCCTGGCTGGATGAGTTGGATGACATTAAATTCCATATTTAGGTACTCTAGGTTTTGCAAACCGTTGAACTTCTCTCGAGAGAGTATGTCTAAATAATTATTGTCCATGTAGAGCCACACCAGCTCCAGCAGGTTTTTGAAAGTATTGTTTTCCATAGTGGCAATGTTGTTGTTGCCCAAGTCCAATAGGTTGAGTTTCTGATAATCCACAAAATGGGACTTGCGAATGGTGTGAATCTTGTTGCCCCTTAGGAAGAGTTCATGGAGGTTGGATGGCTTAGGCTTCAGGTCCACCAGGCTGCTGATGTTGCCATCATTGCAGTTTACCTTGAACCCTCCAGGGATCTGGTGGCAAGTGCAGGTGGCAGGGCAGGGAGTGCTACTGGAAGACTTGCCTTTCATGGTGTGGATTGAGCTGGCCACTGTAGGTCTGGATTTGATTTGCCAATTGACTGGGATCTTGGTACCTCCATGAGGGGCAGAACCTGGCGTGGCAGCATCTTCCTTGCCATGGATCTTAAAAGGAGTGGGAATGGGGCCAGGATCACAAGTCTCCTCTTCTGCAGGGGGAGCTGCAAGGCTGGAATCTACCCGGGTTTTCCTGCACAACTCCTGTTCGGTTGTCTCGTTTAAATCCTTCCCCTGCAAACGTGTGGGAGCTTCACAAATCACCCGGCCGATCAAAGCATTTTTGGGGATGTTCTCCAGCCATTCTTTCAAGGAGAGTAGATCGCAGGTACAGTCCCAAGGGTTGTCCTCCAGCAGGATCTCAGCAATGCCTGGGATCTGTTCCAAAACATCCTCGTAAGGCAAGGTTTTCAGGCGGTTACCTCGTAGATCCAAATGGGTAATCGGCACATACTGGAACACGTTGGCAGGTAAGATGCTGATCAGATTGTCGTTCAAAATCAGCACCTCCAGCTTGTTTAAGTCCCGGAAGGCTCCTTGGTCAATATCCCTCAATAAATTAAAATCAGCCTGGAGGTATTCCAGATCATCGAGCCCCAAGAAAGTCTGCTTGCGAAAAGACTTCAGCTTGTTGTTGTTGATGTGCAGCCTCTTCACCAACTGCAGCCCCAGGAAAGCTCCCGGCACAATTTCGTGCAAGCCGTTGTTTTCCATGTGCAAACTGACTGCATTGTAAAAGTTAGCGAACTCATTGGGGAAAAGGCGCGTGAGGGAATTGCCGTGCAGGAACAAATGGTAGAACTGGGACGTGGGGGCCGAGAAACGCTGCAGGCTGGTGAAGCCCTTCTTCTCGCAGTCGACGTGCAAGTCGCCTTCGATCTCGGGGCACGAGCAGATCTTCTCTTTGCAAACGTCCCCCGTAACATTCCCGGCAGCCAAACAAAGAGACGTCTCCAGCAAGAGGATCCAAAGCAGCATTTTTACACCCAGCGAGTCATTCCCGAGCTGAAACGCACAGAGGGGGGAAAAAAAAACTACAAGGCAAAAAAAAAAAGGCTTCTTCTCAAGCTGGAGCCCAGTCAAGTTTCTTCCAGGCACGGAATGTCCGAACCATCGTCAAAAATTAGAGGGGGGGGGGGAGAGGGGGGGAGGAAAGGTTTGGTGGTGGTGATGGGAGAGGCAAAAAAGGAAAAAAGATAGAAGTTTTTTTAAAAAAAATACACAGTTGTCTTGGCGAAAGGGGAATGCAGTGAGGGGGGAGAGGTTGAGTGGCACGGGTTCGGTCGCCTTTTTTTTTTTTCAGCTCTCTCTCCCCCCGCAAATACTGCAACAGCCCGGACTCCAGTCAGGGATCATATCCACAAAGTCTCCAGATACACCCGGGGAAAACAGAAGAAGAAGAAGGAGAGGGGAAAAAAGAAGGACGAGGAGAAAAGTTGAATCCCCCTCCCGCTTCATCAACTCCCCTTCGGTGGCTTCCCCCCTTCTTCTTCGTCGTCGTCGTCGTCCCCCCGACCCCAAAGCAACCCCCACCCCACCCCCACCGAAGCAAAGTTGATCTCCTCGAGCTGCTGGGCTTTAAGGGACGGTCTCGCTAGGAATCGGCGGGAGAAGAGGCCGCTGCTGCATCCGCAGGAGGGTGGCAGGGCTGGAGGGACGGAGGTGGGAGAAGATCGCTGGCCGGGCGCATGGCTTGGCTTCGGACTGACCTTGCCTCCCTCTCTTTCTCTCTCTCTCTCTCTCTGGAGCGCGCAAAGCCGGCCCTTCGCCGCTGCTGCTGTGGTCGACGCCGGGTGGCCGGAAGAAGCCCTTTGGGTGCTGTCCAGTTCCCTTTGGTGCTGAAATCACGCCCCAGCCTCACGGCGGGCTGCCGAACCAATGGCGCTGCGAAAATTCTGCATATCGCTGCGGTTTTGCTTCTGTCCACGCTTTCCTCCCTTGCCTTCGCTCTCTCTCTCTCTCACACACACACAATCTTTTCCCCCACCTCTCCGTCTCTCTCTACTGCCTTTCCGTCATTGCTGCTCTCCGCCTTTCTCCGCCTTTCGTCCCCTTCTTTTCATGGTGTACTCACTTCCTCGCTCCTCCACGCTCCTCGGAAAGGCAGGAGTTGTTCGGAGGTTGTGTGTGCTCTTTCGAGCCTGGCGCACTCAGGAAGATCTGACACCCTCTGCTGAGCCGCAGTGGCAAAAATCCATCTGCTGGGGGAATGTTGGAGGAAGGGGGGAGGCGGGAGGAGAGAGAGAGAGAGGTGGAGGGACGGGAGAATCCAGGCGAGCGAGCGAGTTAGAAAGGCGCGGACAAGAAAGCGATCAATTCAGGGCAAGTTTGGAAGGAAAATGGGAGCCTGGGTCGTCCATCGCCCTCCGACGCGCCTTCCCTTTCCTCCTTTTCGGAATGAAAAGTTGAGCCTGCCTCGCTCCTTCCACTGCTCCGGCAGGCGTCGCGCGTGGAGCCGAGTACATTCGCCAGTGGCGGGGAGGGAGGTGGGGAAGCAAAGAAGTGCGCCTGCGGAATCCCAGCGGGGCTTGACTCGAATTAGTGTCAGGAGTCAAGCGACTAGCGATTCGCAGGTAATTAGACCGCGCGCCAGTTTTCCACGTCTTGCTTCCCCTCCCGCTTTTTTTGCAGGGCAGAATGTCCCTCACGCTGCGTTTGGCATCTTCCTGCCGTTTTCTGGCTTGCTGGCTGGCTCGTTCTCGGGTTGTTGTGGTTGTGGTGGTTGTTGTTATTGTTGCGTTTTTACCCTTTTGCGGAGTCAGTTCCTAGCAGGACTGGATGCAAGACGAAGGCGCGAAGGATTCGGAGGAGCATCCCGTACCGGTGGCAATCCAGAGCGAAAGCACCCAGTCTCTTTGAGCCTTCCCCAATCGGAGCTAGTTCAAAAAAATGGTTGGGAGCGGTTGAACCGCCTTGCCCAGCTTGACTGCCTGCTGGGAATTGATCCGAGAGGGTCCTCTGAAGGGAGCCTTGTGAGGAATGGGGGTTGGCTGGGTGGTGAGAAACGTCGGGAGACGCTTTGGGGCAGCAGCTGGCAGCCAGGGTGAGTGGCAGTGGAATTGCAGCCAGAGAAAGAGTGTGAGGTGACAGAGGGTGAGCGAGATTCCGCGCGAAGCAAATCACGCTGCAAAAGAGGGGCGGGGGGAGAAAAAAAACCTGTGCGCCGAGCGGAGGAATGTACAATCTTTCCTCCCACTAGGATCCACATTCCCAATGCGGAAACCAACCCAACACATCAAACTTCCCCTGCATCTCCATCCTGCTCCGTCCCCGCGACTCCCCTTTCCCAGTTCCCCAGTAGCTTTGTCCCCTATTCCGCGGACTCTCCAAGCGGAAAAGGGGGGGGGGGGGTGGAAGCGAGAGAATTCCCTCGTATCTCTGGCAATTACGAAGAGCTCCTTATCCCCGAGTCAGCGGCGGGGCAGCTGGCGCAAAGCTTTGCATAGATTTTGGAAGAACTGCTTAGTTAGGGTTTTTTTTGTTTTTTTTTGCTCTAGTCAGCTTGGGGGTCCCTCCAGCTTAGTGGAGGCGGCGACCAGGTTCTAAAGTGTCAATAATGTGTGTGTGTTTGTGTGTCTGTCTATCTGTGTGTGTGTGTGTGTGTGTGTGTGTGTGTGTGTGTGTGTGTGTCTTTCTCTTCTCTCCTTTCGTGGCATTTCAAAAAAAGCAAGAGCTGAGCAAAACATATTTTACTGGCTGGCAAGAGTGCTATTTAGAGATATGTGTGTCTGTCTATGCATGTGTGTGGGAGGGGAAGGAGGGTAAAAGAATTGTTCATACATATTCTTTAAACATTAAAAATGTATTAATCCCCCCTTCTCTTCCCCAATGCATAGCCAAGCAAAGAACCAGTTGCATCTGATGCAAAGAACCCAGGTCCTTAAATCATGTTGCAGTAAAAGCAAGCTGTACTCCTCTTCTCATCTAAGGGCTCCTGTTTTATATGCTTTCCCACCAGGGGCTGGACTGCTGCTGGTTCAAAGACCTTCCATCCAATAATTTATCGGTTCTCCTAGTGAACTTCACATCCAGCTAGCCAGCAAATGGGAAGGAAGGTGGTGAAAGAATGTACAGCCTAATCGGGTTTGTGGCTCCAGAGTCAAGCAAATAAAAACCAGGAAGTGCTGAATTCATACAAATTCACTTTAACAAGCATTTCACAGCCTCCAGCTGCAACTGATAATTTCTAACAGTGCCTGGTGACTCTGTCCCTCCTCCTCCTCCTCAAGAATTGGTAAATAAATCCTTTCCTGCTTTTTTTTTTTAAATCCTTATTAGAAGGTGACACAGGCTATTTGTCTGCTTGCTGAAGGATTTAGGTTGTTATTGTTTGATTATTTTCTCAAGGAGCTTGAAAAGAGAAGAAGTAATCAAACTGGAAAATGCATTTTTTTTTTTCCTCCTAAAAAGAAATGGAGGAATCAAGAGGAAAATTACAACAGGACCCAAGGAAATAATGGCAAAAAGCAAGAAATAACAGTGAAGGGAAGACACCCACGACTTCCTTTAGGATGAGCTAGTTGTCTCGTCCCCAAAATTCTTTATTTGGGCTCTGTTGAAATTATGTCATCTTTGGAAAAAGATATGAACCCAGAACCAAAGAAAGTAGGAATTTAAATGGATTTTTTTTGGGGGGGGGACAAGGGAGTTTATATCAAAACTCCTATACTTATGGGAGAAGGAATGTTTGAAAAGTGGATAGGAAAAGTAGAATGGTTTTCAGGAATCTCTCTTTCCCTCCCACTCTCCCCCTTGACCTCTCTCTCTCTCTTCCCCCTCTCTGTCTCTGTCTCTTTCTGTCTTTCTGTCTCTGTCTTTCTCTCTCTCACGCACAAATACACAAATACTCCTTTCTCATTTGCCCTAGGAAGAGATAACTTAAGAATGATTTGCAACAGCTTAAGACACTTTCTGCTGGGAGACCCTACAAGACCCCCCTTTTCCCCCAAGAGACAATACTACAAAGAGTCTTGCTGTTATCTTGTTCTTGTTTTTATGTCTTGCTTCCTGGAAAAATGAGACTGTATCCTTCTCGGCCCAGGCAAAGCCAGCCTTACTGTTTTACACTGTATGACGCATGGGGAGGGATGGAATGAAAAAAAAAAAAAAAGGCCTGCTTCCGAGGATAGGGTTTTGTGACAGTCACTGTGTAAAATCTCAGGTCTCCCTGATGAAAATGATTCCTAAAGTTACCTTTATAAGAAGTGGTGACTTTCTTAGTTACCTCTTGAGGGAATGAATTGAATGACTGAATTAACTCTGATTTTTATTATTAATTTGTCCATTTCCTCAATGTTGGAATTATGCATGGAGAAATTCAAGAAGGTCAAATTGTTGGGTTTTTTAAAGGTTTTTTTGGCTGAAATTTAAAAAGCAATTACCACAAACCAATAAACAGAAGGAGAATCAATGAAACAATTTCCTTTCCCATTTGCAGGGCAAATACCCATTTCCTTTCATCCTTGAGTTAGCCAAAATACAATATGTGGTATAAGTTGCAATACCCTGATACCCATTTTTATTCTGGTTTGGGAATGAGGTTAGGTGTCTTCACCTAAATGGTGGAGAACAAGTTGAAGAGATTGGAGAATGGCTTCACTCCTCTTCCACTTACTATCCAGCTGGTGAAACATCTGTCAATCACTGGGATAATGTAACTTGTGACATCTTCACAATTCACTTTGGGTTTACACTGGAGATGTGTGTGTGTGTGTGTGTGTATGTGTGTATGTGTGTATTTATACATATACACATATACACATATTTGTGTTGCATTTTTGCTGATAAATAAATGAAGGGAGACTAATATAGATCTAATTCAAGCTATTTAGCTCTCACCAGCTAGCCATACCCTTACTGAGATTCGAACCTGGGCTGTTTTTACATATTAGGCAGTTCTATTAACCTCTAAGCCACAAGCTCTCCTCCCTTATTAGCTGAGCCAGGGTAATGATTAAATGTTATGTCAATGCACCTGGTATGCCCAAATATGGGAGGGAACATACTGTGTGTGTACACACACACACACACACACACACACACACACACAGGCACACACACAAACACACATTCAAAAAAAGCCAGACTATCAATTGCAAATTGGGGTTCCTTTTTTTAAAAAAAATGGGTTTATTCTGGAAAGATTCAGTCTTCTGGAAAGATTGCTATTGCATTCCAGAACAGATTATTATTGAAGAGCATTAAAATTGTGTTGGGAAGTAACCTTGAAATAAAGTGATGGGTATAGAGGAGAAGTTTGCAACATGAAGTGGGTAGATTTTGTTTTTTGTTTTTCACTATTCCAAGGCTGTTAGCTCTTTATAGAGTACTAAACAAACATAAGAGACATTTTGAAAAAAAAAAAAGAGGAACATCTTGAAATTGCATTAGATTAAACAGGCTAATTAATATTGAATATGCATATACATTCTGTACAGTAGTGGGTTCTGGATCCCGTCGCAACCAGTATACTGCAACAAGGCTGGGCGTCCACCTCAGGCATGTGCGCTGCGCATGCATGAGCACCCACTGTCCTGCGATGCTCCAACTGCTTAACAGAAGTCACACAGGAACCATACGTGCGTGCACAAATGGCCCAGTTGGCTTAAAAGCAGGTAAGGAATGGGGGTAGGCGAGTGGACCCAGCAGAACACTGTTCCTGTATGGTAATCACTGCTCCCAGCTGTCACCGGTATGCCTGTATTGGGCTGTACTTGCTGGAACCCACCACTGATACTGTATCTATATACAGTATGTAAAAGCCAAATACCACTCACTCATCACAAAATCTCCAGAACTGTAAAGCCTACAAACTTGAAATTTGGCACGTATGTTCCTCTTGGCTTCTAGGTGCTCGTTAAGAAAGGATTTTTTAAAAAATTACCATCAGATCATTAGTATTTCTTGTACAGTAATTAACACACTCTGATGGTAAGGAGTTAGACATTCTACTCCCCCTCCTCATCTGAAAAAAACTCTGTTCCGACTGCCAGTTGCCACACATTCCGTTACCTCAGTTAAAACTGGCAGACATTGCACTCCTTCACTCAGGAGCGGTCTGGGGCTTCTTACAATATTAAACATCGGTAGCTTACCAAAATGTCTATGCCTTCCACCAATGGAACTGCTTCCTGATTCAAGGTGGTGGCAGCGATATTCCCTTATCAGTTTCAATTACCAACCACCACTGAGCCAACAGATTGAACTGGAGTGAACCAGATTTCTCCTGCATTGCCTGATCACATAGTTTCATGGCGAAGCATGGGTATCCAGTACACACACACACACACACACACACATCATATATACATGCATGTGTGTGTGTATGTGTGTGTATGTGTATATATATGATACAATACTCTGTTTCCTTCCATTCAATGAAAGCTTTCTTGATGCTGAATTAACTATATAGAGGAACTCATAATCCCAAATGGCTGCATTTAAAGGCATCTCCTTGAACAGATGTCAAGGAAATGTCTTGGATCTAGGTGGAGAACATTGGGATTATTTTATTTTTTTCAAGTTTTAAAGAAAATTCCCTCTATTTTGTCATCCAAATAATTCTGAAGCTGCTCACGTGTTGAATTTTCATTAATTAGCATTCCGAGAGGAGGAAAGTATTATTGTTATTCATATTTAGATACAACATCCATCAGTTTCACTTTTCTGTAGGAAATTTCATGAAGGGGGGCACTGCTCTTTTGCTGGATGATGAAGGGAGAAGACAGAAATAACCCATGAAGTTTTAGCAGGATAAATGTCTATGGAGATTCTCAGTCAACCAGGTCATGGTTGTCCCAAAGGTGCTTTTTTAAGAGGCATCTGGACTTTCTGGTGTTTCTTTGAAGACGTTTTGCTTCTCATAGTTTCACTTTTAGCAGAATAATTGACGAAGATGGGCTTGATTTGAAGCCCTCCCCAACCTACCTGAAGGAAAAGATAAGGCTGCTACGAATGCCATCTGCATACAAACACACACATCCAATTTCTTTTTGTAAAACAGTTCTATCGCTCTTTCAATGAATGCTAAACCTGCATTTATAATGTATCCTCATAACATTTAACCAATGGTTCAGATAATGCCAACCAGTGTTCTGCAAGGAGATCCCTTTGTAGAACTCAGATGTTCCAGCTCATTCCATCCTCTCACCATCATCTCTCCAGCAGCCCAAGTCAAGTATCCATGAAAAAGAACACTGAGTGGCCATGTGTGAGGATGTAAGCCTGCAGCAGCCTAACATCCTAAATGGGAACTACTCAGATTCTTGACCTTGATCGTGTGCCAACCACAACATCAGTGAGGTATTTTAGACCATGCATAGGGCAAGACTTGTGCCAGCATTAAAAAAAAAGAATTACTTAAAAACAAGAACATTGAAGAATGAACTTGAGCTAACGATGCGGTAGGCTGAGGATGAGACAATGTGACTTTATGAGGATACATGCTTTTAAATCAGTTACAGATGCATTTTCAGGAAGATGTTATCATGAACCCACAGCAGATCAATTCAATTTCCTAGCCAAATATTAATGCTCTACTGAAAGGCCAGAAGAATAGGGATCACACTCACTTCAAGGGGGGGGGTGTTCCATAGGGCAGGAGCAACAATAGAAAAGCACTCTTCCTATAGTCTGCCACTCAAAATTACTTAACTGATAAGGTTCATAACATATCCCACCTGCCTGAACGCGTGCAACAGGTCAATGTAATTGGGGTCAAGATGACTGCTTAGGTAACCTGGCCCTATGCCATAAAAAGCTTCAGAAGTATTAATAATCACCCTTAACTGGACCTGGAAGTGGCATCCAAATTGGCATCCAATGCAGCTCACACAGCAGAGATGTTACACGCATGACCCTAAGGTCAACACACCTGTGCCACTACATTCTGCAGAGCTTCTGGATACTTTTAACAGGTAGCCCCATGTAGAACATATTGCAACAGAAAACAGGAAATGACCAGGAATTGTGAGTTCAGAAGAACCCCCCAGGTTATTTGACGGGTCCATTTGGGACAGTGTAGCCTCATCCAAGACAGTTGATAGTAAACCCTAAGATACAGAGGACCTCCTTGACCCAAAGTCACTCTGTCTCACCAGGATTCATTAAAGCCTGTTGTTCCCCATCCAAACTCCCACAACCCCCAAACCCCATGAAATAACATTTACAGCATGGCTGTCAAACTCGATTGAGTCATGTGATGTAGCACAATGTTGTTTTTTTTTGCCTTTGCAGAACTGGGATGGGTGTGGCCTGCCCGTGATGCATCCAGCTCACAGGCAACCAGTTTGACACCCCTGATCTATAGCATCATTTAGTTTCTGGGATGGAGATGGAAGATCAAGAGCTTCAAACAGATGTTAAAGTGGAATGGAGAGAGAGTACTGAGCTGTGCAGCACTCAGACCTGCCACACTACAATTCAGGGAATCTGGGATCAGCTTCTCACTCCATATTAACACCTGAGGAGGGAAGTTAACCACCCAGATTCCAGAGACAACCTCAAAAGGATACCATGGTATCGAAATTTGCCAAGAGGCCAAGAGCCAGGATGGATATGCTCAGGGGTGGGTTCTGGCAATCACTACTGCCGGTCACTTGTGGATGTGCCACTTGGGTGTGTGCATGTGCAGTGCAATAAAAAATGTTCTGTGCATGTGCAGAAGCAAAAAACAATATGGTGCTGCCTATGGCGCTTTCCGGAGAACTGGTTTGGGGGTGTAGCAGGCCTGGGTCGCTGCCATTCCAGTGCCCAGGCCACCAAACCACTACCGGTTTGGCTGAACTGGTCTGAACTGACAGGAACCCACCACTGGATATGCTACCCTCATCCATCAGAGGTCATTCAAAATCTGACTGGAATGGGTCCAGATAGTCAGCTCTTTGGAGATGCAGTGCCACCTCCTTTTTAAAAGGGAGTGACAAGTTGAAACAAAGAGGAGGTTGACAGGGTATGGTGGGAAACCGGATGAAAATTATCCAGAACGGTAAGATTCAGTGACAACTTTTTAAGAAGAAGGCGTACCAGTGTCTCTTTAAATTGTGATGTAAGTACTTCTTCCCTGAAGGATGAATTAACCCTGACTAGACCCCATCCACATGTCACCTCTAAGGTGGTCTTGGCCAGACAAGGAGGCCTCAGCAGGAGCATGCAGCAGGTAGCAACTCTACTGGGTCCATCAGTCACTGGGGACATACTGTGTTGTGTCCTGATGAGGAGGAAGTGGAAGGAGGGCCTGGGCCACATTCGGAGCCTTTGGAAGGCTGTGATAAGGAAATAGCATCAGGGACAGAGACAGGAGTGGGTTCTGGCAGTTATTACTGCCAATTTGCTCATGGCCGTGCCAAGCACACATGCTTGATACACACTGTGCGTGCATGCATAGTGCAATAAAAATTGTTCTGCGCATGTGCAGAAGCAAAAAACAAGATGGCAGCTCCTACGCCGCTGCCCAGAGAACCAGTTCAGGGGCGTGGCAGGCCTGGGTTGCTGCAGTTCCAACAATCCAGGCCGCCAAACCACTACCGATTTGGCCAAACCGGTAGAAACCCACCACTGCCTTCTGTCCTCCCACAGGTGGAGAGACATCTGTCTTCAGGGCCTGAGCTGAGTGAGAGCAAGGAACAATATTGACCAACAATATTAACAATACTGACCCAATATTTGGGTCAAACTCACTTAACAAGTGTTTCACTTAGCAACAGAAATTTTGGGCTCAATTGTGCTGGCAAGTTGAGGACCCCCTATATATACCCGATCTTAAAAGACTAAGATTAACCAGATTAGTATTTTGATGGAACGTGACCAAAACCTTGTAGACTAGAGAGACAATTGGTTAATAGGAGTAAGTGACCACAGATCTCTTCTGTGTTCCGATGTGGCAACTTTACTTGGATTTTCCTACTGTAAAGTATGTAAAACTAAGAATTATATCAGCGCAGCAACAATGTTGTTAATTTTTTAAGCTTTGGGGAGAAAGTTTCTAGCAGCTGATCACTTTATAAAAAGGCTAATGCATATCTTACTATATTGTGGGATTAAATGTGTTTAGAGAAACTGAATCATACAGCCAGTGATATTTGTAGTACATCTACAAAACCTTTTGATTAATTTATTACTGAAAGTATGGATGTCAAAATGATCTTATAAATAAATGGAGGAGAAGCAATTTGGCCAAATTCCTATTCCTTATTTAGTGTGCAATAGCATCACCATTTTATCAACATTATCATCACCACCTCGGTGGTGTCCTCAATGAGTAGAAACTATATATATATAGCTAAAGCCACACTACATTTTGTTGTACATTCATATCTGCAGAGATATTAATACCTGCACTTCCTAAGGGAGGTGACCTTGACATAAATATGCAAGAACTTTTACGTAGGCAAAAAGGACTGAAATCTTCTTTTAAGTTCTGGGAAAGAAGATATTCAGAATTTGCACAGGCAAATGGCCCCTAATTCACTTTAGATATAAGAAGGAATGGAAGTAGAGCACAATCAGACTTGCAAGATTCTGCTCATTATAGCCTTTGTCAATAAAGCAATTTTATCTCAATAAAGTTCTAGTCTTCTTATGGAGTTGATTTTCTGGTCTGGTCTACCAAGCCGACTTGACAATACACTGCTTAAAATATATTCTCAGAGAATCAGGTTGTCTGCTGTTGGAAACAAAAAGACTTGAAACTGATAAGATGCCAATTCCAAATGACCTGGGATGTTAAAGTTAAAAGTGAACAATGAATTTTCCCAAAGGGCCACATAAGAAACCGGATGTGAGACCTGGGAGCCATCTTTTACATTGCGCCTTCAGGCCTGCCACATTTTCTACTGTGGGAAAATGGGAGCGGGGGTTATATGGAGTATGGGTGAGATATAGTCGAGGAGCTGAGGTGGTGCAGTGGTTAGGGTGCAGTACTGCAGCCACTTCAGCTGACTGCTAGCTGCAGTTTGGCGGTTCAAATCTCACCGGCTCAAGGTTGAATCAGCCTTCCATCCTTCCGAGGTGGGTAAAATGAGGATCCAGACTGTGGGGGCAATATGCTGATTCTGTAAACCACTTAGAGAGGGCTGAAAGCCCTATGAAGTGGTATATAAGTCTAACTGCTAACTGCTATAGTCAAAATAACAAGTCAAGGACACCTTGCCATGCAGCTGCAATGATGTAACTGGGAGGCATCTCCAGTTTTGGATGGTGCCTCATTGAGCCATATGATGGACATGTGGGTGCTGGGGAAGGATTTGAACTTTCTTTTGGGTGGGGAAAACCTGGAAACTTTCAGAGTTAGGCATTTAGAATAGAATAGAATAGAATAGAATAGCAGAGTTGGAAGAGACCTTGGAGGTCTTCTAGTCCAACCCCCTGCTCAGACAGGAAACCCTATACCACTTCAGACAAATGGCTGTCTGATTTCTTCTTACAAACTTTCAGTGTTGGAGAATTCACAACTTCTAAAGGCAAGTTGTTCCACTAGTTAATTATTCTAGCTGTCAGGCAATTTCTCCTTAGTTCTAGGTTGCTTCTCTCCTTCATTAGTTTCTACCTAATTCTTCTTGTCCTACCCTCAGGTGCTTTGGAGAATAGTGTGACTCCCTCTTCTTTGTGGCAGCCCCTGAGATATTGGAACATGGCTATCATGTCTCCCCTAGTCCTTCTTCTCATTAAATTAGACACACCAAGTTCCTGCAACCATTCTTCACATATTTTAGCCTCCAGTCCCCTAATCATCTTTGTTGCTCTTCTCTGTCCTCTTTCTAGAATCTCAACATGGTTTTTACATGGTGGTCCAAAACTGGATTTTGTTGACCAAAAACAATATCACCAGCATAGAAATAATTTGCATATTAGATGAGCAGAGTTAGATTCCATGGCAAGACTTTGTGCATAAGACCAAACTTGTGCCATCCGTAGAAAGCTGATTGCGGCAACATGTTCCATTTGATAATGTAGAGGCTTTTATATAAAGTTCTCCATGTTGGCAGGGCAGGGGTGGGTTTAAAAAAAGATTACTACTGGTTTGATGGGCGTGGCTAGATGAGGGGCATGTGACTGAGTGGGTGTGACCACTCCCACCGAAACAGTGGGAAAAAGTTTTGATGAGGTGGGGGGCCTCCAGCCTCGCCGGAGCTAAGGGAGTGTCTGCAAACTACCCAGTAAGAAAAAAAAAGTTTTGTCCTCCCTGGCCCCAGGAACACTCTGCAGGCTTCAGCAGGGCTGGGGGGAGGCAAAAACGCCCCCAGTTTTTGCAAAATGGGCATAAAACTGGTCCTTTTTGCAAAAACAGGGGCATTTTTGCCTTCCCCCGGTGCTGCTGAAACTGCAGACTGGTTCTGGAGGCTGGGGAAAGGCAAAAACACCTCAATTTTTATGAAAAATGGCCCATCTCTGGGACCTCTCTGGGAGTGGCAGGCACACACCATTCAAAAAGGGGGGGGGATACATTTTTTCAATGAAGATTGTTCTGCGCATGTGCAGAAGAGAAAATAAAGATGGCAGCACCCAGGATAGAACTGATACGGTCACATGTCCGGCTGAATTACTACCTATTCGGCCGAACTGGTCCGAACCAATAGGAACCAACCTCTGGGGCAGGGTCCGCATCCAGCAGTTTGGGGGCTCTGCTTAGGACCATTGTTATAGGACAGTGAGCAAATCTGATTAAGACATTGTCCTATTTGGCATCCAGTCTCAGATAAATCTGCTGCGGGAACAAATTTCACTGCCGCATTACAACAAAAAATTTTTTCCAGGCTGTGAAAAAAATTAGAGGTTTATGATCAATATATACTGTAATACAGTCCTGCAGTTTTACTAACTTGATCTTTTTGTTCTTTAAATTCCAATTCCCACATTGACACGTTTGAAACTACAAAGCACAAATGCAATGAAGCAACCAACAAGTTATAAAACAGAATATTAAATTGATCAAGGTAGAGGGGCCTTATGACGCATGTGACTATTAAAATGGTGCGCTGCCCTTTTCTCAAATAAGTAATTACGGAATGAGAAAGGTTTGGGTTATTTTAAAAGTCACTGCAATAAAACTGTGAACTGTACACACGCAACCTTTTTTTAAAAAATATATAAATAAATAGAACTTCAGAGGAACAAAGAGCATGACGTCCCGGTTCATTGTAATCATTCCTATCACTATATTACATCACTGCCATATATTTTTATGCTAAGTAGTCCTTGAGTTACAACAGATCATTTTGTGACTGCTCAAAGTTACAACAGCATTGAAAAAAGTGACTTACGATCATTTTTCACACTTAACAACCTTTGCAATAGCCCCATAGTCACATGATCAAAATCCAGACACATGGCAACGGATTCTTTTTTATGATGGCTGCAGTGCCTTGGAGTAATGTGATCAACTTTTGTGACCTTCTTACAGGTAAAGTCAATGGGGGAAGCCACATTCATTTAAACAATAGTGTTGCTAACTGTGGTGATTCAGCAGTAACAACGGTAGCACAATAGGTTGTAACATAGGACTAAATTCACTTAATAAATGTTTCACA
This sequence comes from Thamnophis sirtalis, assembly GCF_051295495.1. NCBI lineage: Eukaryota > Metazoa > Chordata > Lepidosauria > Squamata > Natricidae > Thamnophis > Thamnophis sirtalis. Next base: position 16,806,571 of record NW_028261392.1, read on the forward strand.
TAGCAACAAAGAATTTGGGCTCAATTGTGGTCATAAGTCTGGAACTACCTGGGCATACCCAGTTTGGCTGGGTATGGTTTTCAATTTTTTTTTTGCATATAAAAAGACTTACAATCTTATTTTTTTGTTATCTTCCATCACTTGATTCTGATTCCTCTGAAATTTCCCCTGAAGACTTTTTTTTTCTTTTGTACCAATGAATTTGTTTTCTGCTACATTGTCCTCTTGTTCTCTTCATCTTGTCTGTAATCCAAAGGCAATATAAGTCGCCATTAATTTCACTCGAGAAATTAATGTTTCACTGTTTCCACACTTATTCAGGGAGGAAACCAAGGTGTGGTCTCAAAGCTTTGCCCATTAGGTCCATTACTTTGGACATAATTGAAATAACCTCACTGAGTTGAAACATGGACAACTGAAGCACAATGGTGATTGACCATGGTGAAAACAAATTTCATGTGGGTAGCATTTGATGCCAAGCCAAGAATGGGTGGAGTTGATCGCAACTCAACAATAGCTATAACACTCAAAAATCACAATACATTTTCATAATGAAGATAGATTTGACGAACCGGTTCTACCAAATAGGTGCAAATTGGTAGGAACCCACCTCTGGTTCTCAGCTATAAAAGCCCATGGATTGTTGTTAGATCTAAACATTTTTCTTTGCCCAACTCTAAGGTTTGTTGTGATCCTGGAGAAAAAAAAGAAGGGGAAATGAAATCTAAATCTAATAATAAATAAACCCACAGGAAAGATTAATTTGAAAGGGTTCCCATACAATTCTATGTCTAGTGAACTGCTCTTCAGATACCATACAACCGTTTCAGAATTTAAATCAGACCTGACCTTTGGTTCCAATAATGAGCAGGCTCTATCATCACTCACCCTTGCAAAGTTCAAGCTGTGTGAGAACAAGAAATCTTGCAAGGGAAATCATAATACCTGCTACAAAGAGAAAAAAGGAGTGGGGTAAGGAAAAGCTTCTATTACCCAGAATGAACACATGCCTCTTAACTCTGAAATTCAAGCCAGAGGTGGGTTCCTACCAGTTCGCACCTATTTGGTAGAACCTGTTCGTCAAATCTACTGAACCGGTTAGAAGAGATTCCACCAGTGGACCCGGAAAGCAGGCCACACCTACAGAAGAGGTTCCAAATTTTTTTGAAACCCACCACTGGTCCTTGGATATGATTATTCTACACTATCATGCTCATATTTATAAAACTCAGTGCCTCTGTGAAAGGTAAGGATGACTACTGCGTTTGTGGTACAATCAGAACATTGTGTGTGTTGAAGTTGTTTTAACGCAAACCAAAGATGCCTTTTAAAAAACAAGTTTACATCATATTCTTATGCATGCCAGTGCTGTGTGTGAGGTAATTTAAGGTGGTTCTGACAAGTGTCGTGGGCATCTTCATATCTGGTCACATGGATGGCAAGCCACTCCCACAAAGGAGGCCACACCCACAGAGTAGGTTTGAACAATTTTTGAAACCCACCACTGATTCAAGCCCACGGAGATTTACAATATCCCAAGCTATCTGATGCTGGAGAATGACCATCTAACATTCTGTAGAGATTCTCAGGTCATGGTTGTCACAAAGATGCTTTTTTTTAGGAGGCAACTGGACTCTCTTGTTTTTTTTTTTTGTAGACATTTTGCTTCTCATCCAAGAAGCTTCTTCAGCTCTGAAAAGGATCTTTCCATTCCCCACTACCTGTCAAAGCTGAAGAAGCTTCTTGAATGAGAAGCTAAATGTCTTCAACAGAAAAAAAAATAAGACAGTCCAGTTGCCTTCTGAAAAAGCACCTTTGGGACTACCATCTAACATGGATAGAAGAATTCCAATATTAAATATGCTGTTTGATAAGAAAATATGCAGGCATCATGTTCATTGAGCAGACTAATGTCTTAAGTGTCTGATTCCATATAATGATGCAACATCATAACAGGAATTACCTGGATAATGACAGAGTCAAATGGTTTTTGTTATGGATGAAAATCCATAGTCTTGAATTTTGCATGATCTTGCCCTTCAGTGGAACCTTTTTAGAAATATTGTGAAATGCTAAATTACCGCATTTTTCCATGTATAAGACACTACTTTTTCTTTAAAATATTTACTTGAAAATGGAGGGTCGTCTTATGCATAGGAGGCTGAGAGGAGAAGGAGTGGCCTCTCCCAGTCATCCAGCCCTGCTGGATGAGCCTCTACTTTATATGCAGCTCTATCATTCCTCTTATTGTAGTTGTTTCCTGTATCACATTGCCACTCTAGGTTTCATCTCTATTGTCCCTGTGATGCATTTTCTCTTCTTGTATTATTCTCTAATAAGATGGCTTCTGCACAGTGGTGGCTTGTAGTGTGCTTACTTACTCTACAGGAAACATGGAGGCATCCTATACATGTGGGCATCTTATAGATGGAAAAATATGGTAGTGCATGCATCAAACTTAAGTTTTTAGAGTGAGAATTGTCTTCCTAGTTTGTATTGGATACATCATGGGTTTATTTTATTTTTTTAAATGATGTGTCAAATGTGAAACTCCTTAAAATGTTATAGAGCAAACATTGCCCTTGTTGCTGCAGTAATGGATGTGTGAATCTTGTGACCAATGTGTTCAATTTTTATGTTACAATGAATAGATTTGGTGGAAGCATTGCTCCATTTCCATCCTATTGCAAAAGTAGTAGAGCAACATATGCAATAGCTTTGATCATTTGGAAATGGAGAAGCAGACTTGAACAAGAGTAGCACTATGATGACTTTGTTCACACGAATTCTTTACACTGGTTACTGAATTAACTACTTATATTGGTTCACAGAATGCGAGCAGCATGGTGGTCTAGTGATAAAGTTGCTCATCTCCCCCTTGGAAGGTTGTGAATTCAATGTTAAACTCTCTATAGGCATCAGGAAGGGCATCCGGCCAGCAAGTGCTCAGCTCCACCCAATCACCCTGACCCCACCCCGAATCAAGAGACTGCAGGATCATAAAAAGAAAAAAAAATGGTTCACAGAATGCAGTATGGGCACCATCAAATTGACTAGGTTCTCACAATACACCAAGTACAAGCAGAAACTTAATTAAGGTGAAAACTAGTCAAAATATTATATTTTGCTTCTGCGGCTCCAAGGTTTTTTATGCAATGCAAGTAAAACTATTGTGCAAACAGTTCATTGAGTTCATTGGCGCTTCAGATTTTCTTATTTTTAGGAGTGTGCCATGCATTTAAAACTATCTGATTGAATTACACCTTCACACTTTTGAACTGAGTCTTCAAATAAATTGATTTGCTAATTTTATAAGTGTTTAGGCATACATTGATACACATTATTGTGCATGTACATAATATTGAATTGAATTCATTACTTGAATCAATTATTGGAATGGAACTGGTGATGTGTCATTCAGATTAGATCTTAGATAGTCCACATACTTCTAGAAATGTTATGTGCTCCATCTGCTGTAGGATTTGAGTTTATATAGAGCAGTGATGGCAAACCTTTTTCAACTGGAACACACATGCATGCATGTGCATGAGCCAGAGTGACTAGAAACCCAAAGACCACCTGGCTGGCATGGACATGCCTGGTGTTTGGCTGTTTTCTGGACATTTTCAGACTGTTTTTAAGGCCATTTTCAGACCAGTTTTTTGGGGGATTTTTCAGGCAACAAATGGCCTGAAAAACACCCTGAAAATGGCGCAAAAAATGGCCACAAAACAGGCTGTTTTCCTGCCGTTTTCTGGCACTCAAACACCCACAAAAACCAAAAAAGCAGCTGGTGACAGCGTGCCTGCCCACAGAGTTTAAGATTTAAGGTTTAATGGATTTGTATGCTCCCCAATCCTGAAGGACTCCGGGCGGCTTACATAAAAACAATTTTAAAATATTAAAAGAATTTAAAATACAAAGACAAAGCGAATTAAAAGAACACAACATGCACTCAATCTTAGTGGGGCTGGAGCTCAATCAAAGATCAGCAGCCCCAGGCATGCCGGAACAGCCAGGTCTTAATAGACTTTCGGAAGGCCGAGAGAGTGGGGAGGGTCCGGATCTCAGGGGGTAGATCGTTCCATAGGGCTGGGGCAGTTGCAGAGAAGGCTCTCCCCCGAGGAGCCACCAGACGACATTGTGTAGTCGACGGCACCCGGAGAAGGCCCATCCTGTGAGATCTTATTGGACGCTGGGAGGTATGTTGCAGGAGGCGGTCACGGAGATATCCAGGTCCTAGGCCATGTAGGGCTTTAAAGGTGATAACCAGCACCTTGAAGTGCGTTCGGAGACCAATAGGGAGCCAGTGCAGCTCACGGAGGATAGGTGTAACATGGGTGTATCTCGGTACACCTAGTATCGCTTGCGCGGATGCATTCTAGACCAATTGTAGTCTCCGAACACTTTTCAAGGGCAGCCCCATGTAGAGTGGGCTCTGCATGCCACTTCTGGCACAAATGCCACAGGCTCGCCATCACAGATATAGAGTGTGATGAACCTCGACTTTCTAGAAACTTTAGTTGACTTTTTAAAGCCTTGATGTTTTAATTGAAAGTCCATTTTCATAGTAAAAGGTTGTGTTATTAAACGACATTCACCTTGAGAAAGCATTGGCAGCTTTTGCAGAGAGAACCTTCAAAGAACTTCCTGCATTTTCCAAAAGTGCAGAGGTTCCACTCGAGTAGTAAATTTTAGTTCTGACATTAGAGTTCACGGTGGTCAGGAACAGGAAAAAGCATACAGTTTGAAAAAAAAAAGACAAAGAGTTGTCCTGTTTGAAATGTCACCAGAATGATGGCTAAATTTAACTGTATGGAAGACAGCAGACAATGTGGAAAAGGTTTATTTTCCCTCCCACCCACCCCCCCAAAAAAATCTCTGGCAAGCATCCTCTCCTGGTAATGAATTTGTCTTTCTGAAAGAAATGCAATATGATAGCTTGGAATATATCCAGCCTTTCACATATTTAATCCCCCAAAACCAAACAAATAGAATTCTTTCATGGATGTACTCTAAAGGGAGTTCAAAAACTCTTGAATTTAGTATCTGATTTTTTTTTAAAAAAAATAACACAAATAGTAAACAAACATCAGGATGCTTATTTTGAAATGCTAATTATGAAGCACTTGAGTTCTGGTTGCCCAGGTCTGTTGTTGTGCTACAAATCTATTATAAAGGCATTTGGTTTTTAGAGTTCCTTAGAAGTTCTTTCAATACTGTTTTTTTGTGAAAAAGTCTTTTATTTTGATGTTTGGTGTTTGGGGGTAGCCACTAAGCCTATCTGACTATCAAGATCACATGAAGTTTAAGAACTGTTTTACAAAGCCTTAGTAAGAGCATACTTGGAATACAGCACCCAGTTTTGGTCACAACAATATAAAAAAAAAAGATATTAATACTTAGGAAAGAGTGTAGAGAAGAGCAACAAGAATGATTAGGGCCTGGAGACTAAAACATATTATGTGATCAGCAATAGCTCTTAGAAGGAAACCCTTTTTTATTAACTGATTAATAGTAAAAAAAATCATCATGTATTTGAATAATTGATTGCCTTTTATAACTTCTCTTTAGAGTATTTTTTTCAACAGAATGACTTTGATCTGAATTTTAAAAAAACTTGGAAGGATTTTGTAAAACTTCAATTAGCCCACTAAATCTATTGCTTGTGCACATTGGGGCCTATCATGCTTTTGAATCAATATTACGCTGTTGTGAGAGTGTGTTTCATGTTTAACTAGTTATTGGACATGCTTAACTCTTTTGTCTGGCAAGGCTGTATATTTAACTTATATGCAGAGCACATCATGAGAAAGGCAGGGCTGGATGACTCAAAATTTGGAGTTAAGATTGCTGGGAGAAATATCAACAGCCTCAGATATGCAGATGGTACCACTCTAATGGCAGAAAGTGAGGAGGAACTAAAGAACCTCTTGATGTGGGTGAAGAAGGAGAGTGCAAAAGCTATTGTTATAGAGGCTTTATTGCTATTGCTATTGCACAGAGTCTGGATCAAACTGGTAAGTGAGGTACACCAAATTCAACATGACCTACCAGGCCTCCATACCACCATATCAGACATGAAAAACTTGTTGGTTCAACTTTTGCCTGTACTCTTCTCTAACTAGGGGTATTATCTCTTTATCTAAGTATCTGTCTATATCTAAACCCTTAATTTTGTCCCCTTCAGACATGAAAAACTTGATCTACATGCAGTAATTTCAGTTTACTGATTTATTGTTAAGCCTATGCACAGGAATTATGGCTAACACCTGGTTAGAACTAAATAAGAATCAACAACTTTCAAGGCAGGTTAGACTTAATTCATTTGTGGCTATGTAACGATTCTAAACTGGTGCCTCTTTTACCTCCTCAGTCTGGTTATGCCAATCCTTCTTCTATACACCCTTAATAAACTTCTTGTTCTCCATGAGGATACAATACTATTGTTGGTGAAAGGGCTACATATGACAGTATCTGCATAATTGTTTTCACGATTAAAACTATGATTTGCATGCTGAAGATAGTAGTATCATTAATTATAATTGATCTCTAATTGAGCTCTTAGGGAGTTGGTTCTTAGGCATGATTGATTGAATGAACTAATGCAGCATAAGCAAATTTCATGATTCAGTTTCATATTTTCCATATTTGTTGCACGAAGTTGTTTTTGCCTACTCAGACATACAGTAAGCTTTATAAAGTTAAGTGTCATTTATTCCTAGGTAAGTTAGTAAAGGTTTGTAGTCTTAATCTACTAATATTTCTATTCTTTATTATGCTCAAATAGGGTAAAATACATTTGTTAGTGATATGGCACATGAGCACCAATCTGTCCTCCAAATTTTTAATAATCATCTTTGATCCCCTAAACTATTAACTCTGAGAAAAACTTTATAAAATATTATATTGCTAGAAAACAAATATTTCTTGTTAGATACGGAAACCTATATGAGAAAAGAAGTTTTCTTTAAGGTTTCTTATTAAAAATGCTAATAGGGTAAGATGAATAGGTATGATGACACATGGTAAGGGACCAATATTGTTTTTTTATGTCTGCTAGTCTGTCCTTTTGAGGCAAAGCTTCTAAGTAAAATCATGGTATCATCATTATTCGGATCTTTGTTAATGTTCTGTCACTTCTGAATAATACTTACTAATGTGATATAATTATTCTAAATTTCAGTCAAAGTTCCCCAGACAAATGCTTTGCAATTCAGTATTTCATGATTAATAAGTAATTTATTTCTATGTTTTTGCTTCCAGGAATAATTTTACTTGTTACTATTAAATGATGACACACTACATTGAATCTCAAAACAGAACTGACTGCATCTTTATCCATTCAGGATCATTAAGTAAACATTTCCTATACACAAAAAAATGGCTTAATGTTGTTTGCATTTTTTCTGAAGGAAAAAAAAAATCTATGCTGAAAAAGCTCAGGGCTATATCTGTGCAGAGCAAAATTGTTTCCAGAACTCTATGGTTTAGTCTTATGAAATTTCTGGAATAGGCTACGTTTCCCTCATTCCCCAAAAAATAAAAAATACCAAATCTGTAGCAATCAGTAAAAGTAGAAAGCCATTTGGTTGTAGTGGTTGTCATGGTAGGGAAATGAATACAGATGTTGGGTTTCCTAGCAACCTTGGTCTTGCCTGTATTTTCTCACTGAGCAAAAATTATCCTTTAATTAAAAAAGAAAAGAAAAGTTAAAAACCGTCAATTCCATCCATTCATGAATAGTCAAAACTTTCACATATAATGTTCAGTTTTCCAGATTTCTGAAAGATTTGGGTATTTAACTCATCCTTTCCTCAAGGATACTCTCAGAAACTCAAAATAAATTCAGCACACTAGTTTTGATAAAGGCATGCAGAATGAACATTACACTTATAATATTATCCTTACTTGACAGCAACAGAGACCTTTGATAAAGGCATGCAGAATGAAGATTACACTTATAATATTATCCTTATTTGACAGCAACAGAGATCTTCTTTTACAAAGCATTTCCTTCCTAATTTTGCGTAATTTACTTTCCCATTACACTCTGCTCTTGTTTTAAGGTGGATGGAAGCAGTTATATTGTTTAAGAAAATTGAGTATGAACTCAGTAATAACAATCATATTGATACAATTCCTAAACAATGTAAATATGTATATCCAGAGTAGGGGTGGGTTCTAGCAGTCACTACTGCTGGTTCACTCATGGGAATGCCACGTGCGTGCACACTTGATGCGCACTGCATGCGCATGTGTGGTACAATAAAAATTGTTCGACTCATGTGCAGAAGCAAAAAACCAAGATGGCGGTGTCAATGGCGCCACCCAGAGAATTGTTTCAGGGGCTTGGCAGGTCTGGGTCACTGCCGGTTCCAGAAACCCTGGCCGCCAAACCACTACCTGTTCGGTCAAACCGGTCCAAACAGGTAGGAACCCCCCATTGATCCAGAGGTGTTGCCTAAATAGTATCCATGGAAGAATAACATCTAACCTTTCTAGAAAGGAGAAAATATCATCTGAAATGAAGTTCGCTGCAAGAGCAGCTTTAAAATAAATTCTAAAGTTATTCTTCAATATTTGTTATTGCGTTCACATGCTCCATATAGAAATAATCACTATTCACAGCTAGACAAAGCCTCCTCTGTTCTGAAGCAGCATGAGACATCACATTATTATGACATTTGAAATGAAACGAAATTAAAACAAACAATTCTTTCATCAGCTGCTGAGGAAGAGATCAAGCAAACCTTTGAGATATAAATATCTCAATATGTTTTTCTATTGTCTTAGTTACACTTGTGCAGCTCAACATGTATTTATATTGCATTAATTACCCTTGTGCACTTTGAGATCTTAAGAGTTTGGTTGGCCATGTTAGTTGCCCATCCACCTGGTTTTAAAAAGATTTTTGGGGAGCTATTCACCAACACTTTTGTTTTTATCACTCTGTATAGTTCAGTATCATCAATAAAGTTGGCCAGGTCATTTGTCAATGACGTACAAAGTTCACTTATGACTCAGTTAGAAATCACTGGTCCCAATTCATGGGACCAGATGGGACGACAACTCTTATACTTCCTGTGTCATGGCTCCAAGTAATGGCCCAGTCAATTCAGGACTCTGTGGCTTTGGCTTTTCTCAGAGATTTTATTTTGTACGTAGTGGCATGTGAAATGAACTCTAAATATTTCCCATGTTTTGTTATAATAAAGGAAATAGATATCACCCAGCCCCCTAATGTCACTGGTCACGTTAGCTGAGCTACTCCTTCTGGCTGTATTGAGCTCTTATTTCTTTATTTACCTGTTTGTTTGTTTGTCAAACATGTACAAGATAGCAGGTATAAGTATGAACATGGACATGAACAAAGGAAATGAGTACAAATAAATGGGGACAGTTGGACAGGGACGGTAGGCACATTGGTGTGTTTATGTGCATCTCCTTTACAAACATCTTAGAAATGGGGTGAGGTCCACAGTAGGCAGTTTAAGGTTGAATCTATGAGGGTTTGAGGATGTAACAATGGAGTCGGGTAGAGCATTCCAGGCGCTGACCACTCTATTGCTGAAGTCTATTTTCTGCAATTGAGTTTGGAACTGTTTACCTTGAGTTTGTATTGATTGTTTGCCCTTGTATTATTGTGGTTGAAGCTGAAGTAGTCATTGACAGGTAGGATGTTGTAGCAGACAATTTTGTGTACTATGCTTAGGTCAGACTGTAGGCAGCTCAATTCCAGATTGCCCAAGACCAAAATTCCGAGCCTGGTGGCATAAGGGATTCTATTGTGAGTAGAGGAGTGGAGTACTGTTCTTGAGAAATACCTCTGGACCCACTCATTCATTGAGATGTCATTGATTCCCACTGGCCTTATCACTGTTATGTTTGGCACCTGGGATGAATTACCCTACACCCTGTAGTTCCTCCCCCTCCCCCCGCATATGTATAGCAACTAAGAAATGAGGTCAAAAGAATATGGCTTCAACTAAAGTCTATTTGAGAGTTGACATAAGTGGTGGGGTTCAAAAATTGTTCAAACCTACTCTATGGGTGTGGCCTCCTTTGTGGCTTGCCGCCCATGTGGTTTGCCGCCCATGTGACTGAATATGAAGATGCCGATGACACTTGTCAGAACCACCTTAAATTACCTCACACACAGCACTGGCAAGAATAAGAATATGATGTAAACTTGTTTTTTAAAAGACATCTTTGGTTTGCGTTAAAACACCTTCAACACACGCAATGTTCTGATTGCACCACAAACGCAGTAGTCATCTTTACCTTTCACAGAGGCACTGAGTTTTATAAATATGAGCATGATAGTGTAGAATAATCATATCCAAGGACCAGTGGTGGGTTTCAAATTTTTTGGAACCTCTTCTGTAGGTGTGGCCTGCTTTCTGGCTCCACTGGTGGAACCTCTTCTAACCGGTTCGGTAGATTTGACGAACCGGTTCTACTGAATAGGTGCGAACTGGTAGGAACCCACCTCTGTTTGACATCCCGTGAGATTGTATGAAAGCAGGAAAAGGAATGGAAGAGAAAGTAGACATAAGTACCAAACCAAAGCAGGTAGATTCTTTGACAAATTTCCTCATAAAAGACCATTTTGCCCCACTTGGGGGAGAAGCATTTCAAGTCATCCAATGACCCTCTATCTCATTAATTCAAGGACAGGAAACTTCTCTCAGCACTTTTAAGTTTCTGCATGTGCCCCAGACTAACATTAAAGATGTCTTATCAGTATCTTTGTAATTCTTCTTTCTTGACCTTTCCAAGCAGTATGGGGCCTGACACTTTCCCTTCGTTTAGAAAATTGGCCATTTATTTTCCCTCTTTGCTTTCTGTTTTTTAATGAGTCATCAATCCATGAAAGATCAAAGCATCTTATCCCATTAGTACTAAGTTAACTCAAGGAACTTTCATAAGGAACTTTGTCAAAGCCTTTCCAAAAATCCTAGTACCATATTTTTAGGAGTATAAGACGCACCTTTTTCCCCTAAAAAAGAGGGTGAAAATTTGGGTGTGTCTTATACACTGAATACAGCATTTTTGGCCTCCCAAAACTCCGCTCCCTTTGCAAAAATGGGCGTGCATAGCCTTTAGGCTTCCAGAGTGCTCCTGGGGACTGGGGAGTACAAAATTGAATGAAAATGGGCCAATTTTTGCTCGTTTGGGGGGGGGCAGCCCTCAGGAGCACTCCAAATCCTCCTAAAGGCTATGCATGCCATTTTGGGGGCAAAAAACGGGCCCATTTTTGGGAGGTCTGCAGAGTGCAAAAACCTTTTTTTTAAATTTGCCTCTTCAAAATCTTGGTGCGTCTTATACTCTGGTGCATCTTATACTCTAAAAAATACAGTATATGTATGGATAAACTTAACTTCTTCCATGTATCTTCTACATTCCTAGAAACCATAGAAGGTTGGTGAGGCAATACTTACTTTCACAGAATCTATGCTACCTGTCCTTCATTGAGATTGTTCCTCTATGTTTTTGTTTTTATTTTAATGACCCTGGAGCTCCTTGCATCAGGGTGGAATTGAGGTGACTGAACGGCGCTTGAGTGTTTACTGGCCAGATGCCCTTCCTGATGCCTATGCAAAGTTCGTAGCAGACAATTACTCATTGCACCCAAATAGAGAAATATCTGCTGCCACCTAGCAACAAAAACACATTGATTGTGAAATGAGAGCTTCAATTATAGGACACCACGCTGGTCAAGCTTGCTCCTCTATAATCCCAGCTATTTCTTTTCTTTTCAGTTTTTACCAATTTGCTTAGAAGAACAGCCTATCATTTCTGAGATACCTTTTGAGTCCTTTTTTTGAAAATTGGTGTCATGTGGGCTGCAGTCGAGTGCTTTGGCACTGAACCTTATATGAGAGAGGAGTTACATATGTTTGGCTAGGTCAGCAGTTTCTCATGAATTATTTTAAAAACTTTTGGGAATGAGCCATCTGGATTCAGTGATTTGTTGAGGCTTCTTGAGATGTTTAAAACATTACTTCCTGTTACATCTATTTGCTTTAGTTGTTCCAATTTCTTCACTGAAGAGATCAGCCCACATGCAAGGACCTGTTCTATATCCTCTGTAATAAAGACATTATGCAAATGATACCTTCAGTTTCCCTAGGATGTCCATGCCTTCCTTGAGGATCCCTCTTCTCATCTCATCTAATGAGCTAACACTTTCCTTACTAGGTTTCTCCTTCAGATACATTTAAAGGCATTCTTATTTTCTTGTCTAAATGGAGCAATGGCCTAGAGGTGGAGCTCTTTCCTCACAATCAGGAGGTTGTGAGTTCGATCCTAGGTAGCGGCCGTTATTTCTTTCTCTGGACACAATGCTGTCAACTTTGCATTGGTGACAGGAAGAGTATCTGGCTAGTAAACACTCACCTCCATTCAGTTGCCATGACTCTACCTGGAAGCAAGGGATTACAGGGTCATTAAAAGAAAAAAAAATCTTATTGCCTGTCTGTCTGTCATCCATCCATCCCCATCAAATTGTTTTCCATATTTGGCTTTCTTTCTTTTTTTTTTTAATTCCCATTCGTGCTCTTTTTTCTCTTTCTCATTAGGGTGGGCTTTTCTCAGTTACTATTGGAAAGCCAGGATGCTCTTTTGCTGCAATGCTCTTTTGCTCTATTGCACAGTGTAGTGAAGCCTCTATAACTATGTCTTTAAATGGCCACTAGACACTTAAAATAGATTGGGCATTTTGTTTCCTTTGAGTGTTTTTTTAATTTAGTTCCTTCAGGTTTTCTTTTTTTAAGTTTCTCTTCTTGTAGTGAAATGTGCTTGCAATAGCACTTTTTATATAAGTATGTATAATATGTACGTATTTGTATCCAACCTTTATTATTTTTACAAACAAGGCAGGGATCATATCCAACATACCTTCCTCCTCCTATATTCCCCACAACAACATGGTCAGGTGAGATGAGATGAGCTAAGAGAGAGTGACTGCCCCAAGGTCACCCAACTGGCTTTCATCCCTAAAGTAGGACTAGAACTCACAGTCTCCTGTTGATTGGCCTAAAGTCACCCAGCCAGCTTTCATGGCTAAAGTGGGACTAGAATTCACAGTCTCCTGCTTTATGAATTCCGTTTTCAGAAATTGCAGTCATGTAGAAGAAATATATTGTCACAATTTCATGTAGTAACTTCCACTAGCATTTAAAGTACTGTGCACCTATACTGCCAGTGAGTGAATATACACATATGTATGTATCTATTATATGATATAGTCTGATTGAATGTATCTGGGGTGTTCATTCATCCTTTTACAACCTTATATATTTTTTGGGCAGTGTATTAACTGGGTCAATGTATTTTTTACACAGTGCTTACAGTAATAATACAATTAAATATACATAATCATAGTCTTCCAATTTCTCATCTTAATGTAAATATTGTAATTGCAATAAATTCTATTATTTCATACAATGTATTTGTTGTCACCACTAGTTCAATACATTAAAAATTACTCCATATTCCACCATAATTTCAATATCCAAATTATCTCAGAGGGCCAATAGGGCCAATAAGGTTTGTTCAGTCCCAGTGTTATGTCTCCAAGTCCCCTAAATTCATAGTTTTTAACCACTATCAGCATCAATAGATACTTTTACACACTGTTATTAATAATACAATCAAGTATGTCTAATCATAGTCTTGAATGTTGAATGTTGAATGTTGATTTTATTTATATGCTGCCCTTTTCCCCCGAAGGGGACTCAGGGCGGCTCACAACTCAACCAGGGAAGGGGGATACAAACAGAAAATTAAAACGACACAGAAACAATACATAATTATATCGAGCCAAGGTGGCGCAGTGGTTAAATGCAGCACTGCAGGCTACTGCTAGATCAGCAGTTCAGCGGTTCAAATCCCACCGGCTCAGGGTTGACTCAGCCTTCCATCCTTCCGAGGTGGGTAAAATGAGGACCCAGATTGTTGGGGGCAATATGCTGACTCTCTGTAAACCGCTTGGAGAGGGCTGAAAGCCCTATGAAGCGGTATATAAGTCTACTGCTATTGCTATTGCTATAATTTAAAATACACAACAGTCATACCAATTCAAGACGGGGGCAATAGTTCTTAGCCCCAGGCCTGTCTGAACAGCCAGGTTTTAAGGGCTTTGCGGAAGGCCTGGAGGGTGGTGAGGGTTCGAATCTCCACGGGGAGTTTGTTCCAAAGGGTCGGAGCAGCCACAGAGAAGGCTCTCCTCCGGGTAGTCGCCAGTCGACACTGGCCGGCAGATGGAATTCGGAGGAGGCCTAATCTGTGGGATCTAATTGGTCTAGTGGAGGTAATTGGCAGCAGGCAGTCTCTCAAGTACCCAGGTCCAATACCATGAAGGGCTTTATAAGTGACGACTAGCGCCTTGAAGCGTATCAGGAGACCAATAGGCAGCCAGTGCAGCTCACGGAGGATAGGTGTTACGTGGGTGAACCGAGGTGCACCCACAATCGCTCGCGCGGCTGCATTCTGGACAAGCTGAAGTCTCCGAATGCTCTTCAAGGGCTGCCCCATGTAGAGCATGTCTTCCATCTTCTATCCTTAATATGCTTATAAAAATTATATTATATTTCAATATGTACACAGCTATTTTCTCATCTTCATCTCATCTTTCTATATCATTCACCTTCTATCGTTCTATCGCTTTATCAATACATATTTATATGATTAACTCTTTCCTGAATCCAAATTCAGCTAACAACATTTCAGTTTATTAAAATTGGTATCTAAATAAACAGTTTCTGATTTTACCTGGCTTTGGATCAGTATATGTGTTTGCAGCACAACCCCTTTGTATTTCACTGTATGGTAAGCAGCATGCATGATCCAATCAGCATCTTAAGTTCTTTGTAACTTTTCTTTGGTAAGAGCAGGGATTTCTAAACTAAAACAGACATTTATTTCACATGAAAGAACTATTTTGGTTCAGTAGTCTTCCCCCCTCCCCTATACATAGTAGTGCTTTGCATCCCAGATTAATTTTAGATCATTTGAAACAGAATATAGGAGAAAGCCGATAAACTATCTGATTTGGCATGTTGAATGTTTTGCTGCCCTCAACAGGATACCTCAGCACACACAATTTTTCTATCTCATAAAAAAGGAATAGAATGAAAAAGGTCATAAAGCAAATACCTCTGAAAATACTCCCCATTGATTGTTGCAAAATGAAAGAGAAAATTATCTATAAATAACAAAGTGTTCATCTCATATGCAGTACAAACCCACTTGGAATTGTAATAAAATAGTTCTCAACAACATTACTTATTATTAACCAATTCATAAAATAAAATAAAAAAACTAGCTTTCCCCTTTTTTTAAATGAAAAAAAAAGGCCATCTAAGTCATATTTCAGCAGTGAATAAGGTGCGATGGTGACTTTAAGAAAAATCTATAAGGAAATTTTAACAGGGTACAATAATATATAATATCAACCTGACATGACATCAACAGAACAAGGACAATCAGAACTGTTAGAAATATCTAAAACCTGAAGCTTGCAAATTTGATTTCCAAATCCATAAATACAATACTGAATCAAGTACTTTAATATTAGTATACAGCTGCGAAACTAGTAAACTCACAAGTTAATTGCTTTAGACTAGTCCTTCATTTACTGCTTTAAAAGACCTTGAGGACCACAGAAGACTTGGGGACAACACATTGAAACTCGCTACGCGAAATTGCTTCATGGGATGGCCTCTGTGATTTTGATGAAAACCTCACCCCAATAAAAATGAATGCATCCAATATTCCCTTCTGGGATTAATACTGTTAAGGCAGGCCAAATTAAGGAACATGATTGGTGGATTTTCTTGGATTTGCTTCTTCAGCCATCATGGGAACTATTCTGGATATGTGGTGGGCCAAATTGTATGAGTGTACTAGTTGGATACCCATGCTCTGCTATAAAACTACGTTATTGATTTTTGATAAATCGACACTTACAGCTTGAAAATTAATGAGTAGTTATGATCGGCCTCTCCTCTATCCTTCTCTCCCTCAGGCTGGCCCCTCAGAGGCCTATCCTATCTTATCTCCTTTTCTCCCTCAGTCTAACTCCTTAGCATCAGAGCATGTATCAGGTGGGGAGGGGGAGTAGAATGTCTAAACTGCCAGCCCGCAGTCTGGATGAGTCATGCCCTGACTTCGCCCACACCCAAGTGGCAGTTAGAAGAGAATTCTTTTCAGGTGGGGAGGGGGAGTAGACCATCTAACTCCTTAGCATCAGAGCGTGTTAATAATAATATAAGAAATACTAATGATCTGATGGTCATTTTGAAAAATCCTTTCTTAGCAAGCAGCTAGGAGCCAAGAGGAACATATGTGCCAAATTTCAAGTTTGTAGGCTTTAGAGTTCTGGAGATTTCATGATGATGCATGAATGTTATTTCACTTTTATACAGAGAAATTCAAGTACTTGGCATGGAGCATTTCATTACTTGAGAGACAGTTATGGATGCTCTGCATTTATAACCTATCAATCAGGATATTCGTGAACCAAATGAAAGAATGTTCTTTTGAATGAGAGCTAAAGCCATGGCAGAGATGAGAAGACTGCAATGCCATCAGTTCAAATTCATAATAACAGTTGCCAGAATGGACACTAATGCCAAGATTACTTTATAAATGGACATTGCTATTTTTTTCCATCATGGGAATTTCCCCCCACATTTCATGGATTTGGTTGTCAGTCACTAGAACATATCTGAGCAGAAGATCTCCCTTCATGAAGATATTAATAGGCAACTTTGTAGCTTTTTCTCATTTGCTTTTATATTTGTGATTTATGGGTAGTCCTTGACTGAAAACTATTTGTTTAGTAACCATTTTAAGTTACAACAGGCCTAAGAAAATTGACTTGCAACTAGTTCTGCTTACAACCATCACCACATCCCCTTAGTCATCTGATTTGGGCACTTGGCATTATTTATGATCAATGCAGCATCCTGGGAATGCATGATCACCATTTGCAACCTTCTTAGTTGGCTTCTGGCAAGCAAAGTCAATGGGGAAAATCTGGATTCAATTAATGGCACTGGGTTCACTTAAGAATTGCAGTGATTCACTTAACAATTGTAGCAAAAAAGGTAGTACAGTTAGACATGGTTCACTTAACAACTGCCTTGCTTAACAACAGAAATTCTTTTTTATTTTTTTATTTTTTTATCCTATTTGTATGGATCTCTCTTATGAGTGCATATCTCTAGATTGCATACAAGTTAATAAAAAAAGAAAAATATGTAAATATATAAAACCAGTCATCATTAAAAACTTCAAAAACTATAAAATATTTCTATTCTTCCTGCCTAATTTTTATTTTTTCCATAGCAATGTTGAAATACTATCAACAAAGCCATTATTTATCATTGACATTCTTTTGAAAATCTAAAAAAAAAACCTTCTTAAATTCTTATCAATATGTTGGTTTTACCCCATCCATCCTTAAAAGCACATCGTTTTCTTCTTGTGAATATATGTGTTCAGATTATTCACATAAGGCAGTATTTTTCCTACATTGCCCTTCATGCCATATACAGTAGTAAGCTTTTGCATTGTTTTCTTCTTCTATTTAGAAGAAAGTTAGAGAATGGAATGGAATGGAACAGTATATAAAATGAATAGAATGGAAGGGAAGGGAAGAGAGGAGAAGAGAAGAGAAGGAAATACAAAGAAAATAATAGGAATATGGTATATAGTAAGTCATCACTTCTGACCTTAACATTCTCTCCTCTTTGAAATGTCTTTTGAAAGGAAGAGTGCAGTCTTACTAGTGATACACAAGTTTGTTCCCTAAAAAAAATAAGACAATTTATCTTGGGTCCCCACCCCTTTTTTTTAGTTTTTAAAAGAATGCAAGTAAGCAGCCCTTTCTATAGACTACAGTTTGCAATTAAAAATAATATGTGAATTGTCTTCAATGGTTAAAGGTAAAGGTAACGGTTCCCCTCACACATATGTGCTAGTGGTTCCCAACTCTAGGGGGCGGTGCTCATCTCTGTTTCAAAGGCAAAGAGCCAGCACTATCTGAAGACATCTCCGTTGTCATGTGGCCAGCATGACTTAATGCCGAAGGTGCACGGAACACTGTTACCTTCCCACCAAAGGTGGTCCCTATTTTTCTGCTTGCATTTTTTACATGCTTTTGAACTGCTAGGTTGGCAGAAGCTGGGACAAGTAATGGGAGCTCACTCCGTTACACGGCGCTAGGGATTCGAACCACTAACTGTCGACCTTCTGATTGACAAGTTCAGCATCTTAACCACTGAGCCACCACATCCCTTCAATTGTTGGTGCTTCACAAATCCAATCTTTTTTCAACTGGAACTCTACGAATTTACCCATGTCTTACCATGGAATCCAGTTGTTCGAAATAGTCTCTAGGGAAAAAAAAACCTCTTCTGCGATGTTGAAATATGTAAGTTGTTAAATATTTTTCTAACTGGTATGGGGAGGTCTGTGTTTGATTCGCATTGAGCCAGTCACTCCAGAGACTTAACTTCTGCTGAAATATCATCTTAGGTTTAATGACATTAATGACTCTTTGCTTGAAAGCTTCCTTGACCTTTAGATCTGATTGGACTGGGATTTAGATGTAACAAACTTAGTGAAGATAAATACAAGATAGGATCAGGGGCGAAATGCTACCAGTTCGGACCAGTTCACCTGAACCACTAGTAAAAATGCTACCGGTTCAGGTGAACTGGTAATTCCAACAATCAGCTGTGACGCACACTTTATAGTAGATAGAATCGTTGGATTTCCTGCTTTCTAGCTAATCTAAATCACGCAGCACAACGATCCCCCCCCCTCACTGTTCTACTTACCTTTGCAGGCATGTTCGGTAGCAGGCTCATCCCGTTTTGACGTTCTGTGCATGGGCGGAAGGTCCTGCGCATGCGCAGAGGTGGAATTTGTGAACTGGTAAGTAGATATCCACCCTGGCCAGGACCAAATTATCATAATTCCATTGTTACAACAGTTTATAAATTTTAGCATTCAGGTTTAGTTCTAATGCAGCCCACATAAATTCTCTTGCTTGTAGTAGTGATTTGTAATGGGATCTTGAAGTGTCTTTGTGTATTAAACAACAACACCTTATAGCTGCCACTTTTTAATCTTGCAAATAATTGAAATGTCAGATATTCATAGAGTTAGGAAGTCCTATTGGGAGGCTAATACAGATTTCTACTGCAGATACAATGGATATGATATGGTCCTATTCGCTGGTTTGCCTAATTAGATTCTCACATGTTCAGCTTTGTGCAGAGAGACTTTCCTCAATGTGTTTAGAAATCTAAGAAAACACAGTTCTCAAGTGTAACATAAAGTCAGTGCTGTTCAGATAGGAAGCTAATTGGGTATGTCTAGTTTAATGAATTGGCTACATCTAGTTTAAAGAAAAAAAGGACTAGGGGTGACATGATAGCAACGTTCCAATATTTCAGGGGCTGCCACAAAGAAGTGGGATTCAAGCTATTCTCCGAAGCATCTGAGGACAGGAGAAGACGCAATGGGTGAAAACTAATCAAGGAGAGAAACAACCTTCCAGTAAAGCAAACTATCTCGACCCCTTCCAGTCAGGCTTCAGACCCGGTTACAGCACTGAAACCGCTTTGGTCGCATTGACCGATGATCTCTGGAGGGCCAGAGATGGAGGACATTCCTCCATCCTGGTCCTCCTTGACCTCTCAGCGGCTTTCGATACCATCGACCATGGTATCCTTCTGCGACGACTGCGGGAGGTGGGAGTGGGAGGCACCGTGTTGCGGTGGTTCTCCTCCTACCTCTCGGACAGGTCGCAGTCGGTGTTAGTGGGGGGGCAGAGATCGTCCCCTAGGCCCCTAACTTATGGGGTGCCTCAGGGCTCGGTCTTATCCCCCCTACTATTCAACATCTACATGAAACCGCTGGAAGAGATCATCCGCAGGCACGGGATCAGATACCATCAATATGCGGACGATACTCAACTGTATCTGTCCGCCCCGTGCCAACTCAATGAAGCGGCAGACGTGATGAACCGAGGCCTTGAAGCCGTTATGGACTGGATGAGGGTTAACAAGCTTGTGCTCAACCCAGAAAAGACCGAGTGGCTGTTGTGTTTCCTTCCCAAAGATTCCACCAATATTCCATCTCTCAGGCTGGGGGGTCAAATTCTATACCCCTCAGAGAGGGTTCGCAACTTGGGAGTCCTCCTGGATCCACAGCTATCGTTTGACCACCACTTGACGGCTGTGACCAGGGGGGCATTCGCCCAGGTTCGCCTGGTGCGCCAGTTGCGGCCCTACCTGAATCGGGAGGCTCTCACAACAGTCACTCGGGCCCTTGTGACCTCTAGGCTGGAATACTGCAATGTGCTCTACATGGGGCTGCCCTTGAAGAGCATCCGGCGACTTCAGCTAGTACAGAACGCGGCCGCGCGAGTGATTGTGGGTGCACCTCGGTTCACCCACATAACACCTATCCTCCGCGAGCTGCGCTGGCTGCCTGTCGATCTCCGGATGCGCTTCAAGGTGTTACTAGTCACCCATAAAGCCCTACATGGTAGTGGATCTGGATACTTGAGAGACCGCCTTCTGCCAATTACCTCCCTGCGACCAATAAGATCACATAGATTAGGCCTCCTCCGTATTCCATCGGCCAGCCAATGCCGGCTGGCAACTACAAGGAGGAGGGCCTTCTCAGTAGTAGCCCCGACCCTTTGGAACGAGCTCCCCGTGGAGATTCGTACCCTCTCCACCGTCCAGGCCTTCCGCACAGCCCTTAAGAACTGGCTAGCCCGTCAGGCCTGGGGATAAGGATAGCCGCCCCTCCCGAATGATGAATGTATGTTGCTTACTATTTTATTATATGTCTCTATGTCAATGTCTGTATTCCCCCTCCTTGATTTTATGTGAGCCGCCCTGAGTCCCCTCAGGGAAAAGGGCGGCCTACAAATATTAATAAAATCTCTAAAATCTCTAAAAACCTAGAACTAGTAAGAAATTTCCTGACAGTGAGAACAATTAATCAGTGGAACGACTTGTCTCCAGAGGTTGTGGGTGCTGGGTGGTTGTGGTCATGATGGGCGTGGTCTAGTTGGCCTCCTGCAATACAGCAGGGGGACATGTTTGCCCCCCAGGGCTCCGGAGGCTTTCCTTGTTCCTCTGGGAGGGCAAAAACATCTTCCTAAGGTTCTGGAGGCCTTCTGGACCTCCGACCTTCTCAAACTTCCAGTAGGCCTGTTTTCTGCCATCCCCGAGCCTCTGTGCATGCCCTGTACTTGCCTGGATACAAAATGGGCCATGTGAGGGGTGGGGTGGGGTAGGAAAGGCCAACCAGGAGGGGGGTTTCAGGGTTCTCCAAATACACAGAATCTTAGCTAGAGGTTATCCCAAACCCCTGTGAATCCTAGCAGCCCACCCATGATCAAGTCTCTTGAAGACCTCTAAGGTTCCTTCCAACTTCAGTTATTCTGTTAATTATGTACATTTTTCAGTGGAGTGTGCCATCCTTATTCTACTGCTTCCTTATTCAAGTACCACATCAAATGTCTGAAAACGTTAAAAAAAAATTGTGTGTGAATTAATTGTATTGAAATCACTAGTTAGTAATTGCACTTTGATTACAGTATGTTTTTGGTGAAGGAAACATCAGTTGAAGTATCTTCCTAAAATGAAAAGTGTATCTTCAGTTATCTGTGGAAATTATGAATTTGTAAAGTTCTAACCATCTGCATTTGTGATTAAATCTGATGAATTATCAGATGCATTAGAATGAAATTATGCACTGGCTTCAATTTATCTCATTACATAAACTTCATTATCTAATAGCCCTGCCTAATGCTTTCCCTGGGAGAAAATAAATTGAAAAGTGAACAAAGAGTCTGAATTCTACAGGAATCAGCAGAGCACAAATGTGGAATGTGCAAAAGCTGGTAGTCAGCCAATTCTAACATTTAAAATGTATTTTGGTAGAGTAAAGGTAAAAGATCCCCTAACATATATGTGTTAGTTATTCCTGACTCTAGGAGTGTGGTGCTCATCTCCATTTCAAAGCTGAAGAGCCAGCACTGTCCGAATAAGTATCTGTGGTCATCTGGCTGGCATGACTAAAGGCCAAAGGTGCATAGAACGCTGTTACCTTCCCACCAAAGTGGTCCTCATTTTTCTACTTGCATTTTTACATGCTTCTGAACTTCTAGGTTCTCAAAAGCTGGGACAAGTAACAGGAGCTCACTTCATTATGCGGTGCTAGGGATTTGAACTGCTGAACCGCCAACCTTCTGATCGACAAGCTCAGCGTCTTAGCCCTTGAGACACCGCACCCCTTTTTGGTAGAAAACATACGTGTTGGAAAACCTCCTTTAAATCTCCAACACCTTGTGTGCAACTATAACATCATGAAAGGCTACTTACCTTTCCAAATAGTGGAGGGAGATCACTTTTATTTCTGAAGGCATCAGAGTTAGGGAGGTTTGTAGTGACGTGACAACACCACAAAGAGAAATGATATCTTACCACTGAATTTCTTTAAATGTCTAAGTTGATTTATTACTTTGTCTTCCTTATAATATGTAACATGCCGAGGTAGGGAAAATATCTTAAGCTATCTAATTTAGATTAGAATGTCTATGAAGACTCTCAACTGTTGAATATGTTTGAGGGAAAGACGCAGGAGCCATGGAATCAGAGAGTAAGATGTTTATTGCGAGATGACTGCGATTCAAAACGTCCCTGCAACTGTCAGGGTATTTATACTCGAGCCCAAAGCAACTGTCAAATGACCAGCCAATCAGAGAGCTGGTAACAGGGAACATTTGCATATATAACACTCCTTCCCCCCAGTTATTTGCATACTCAACACTCCTCTAACATTTGCATATATAACATCAACTGAACTTTGGGGTTTGTCTTTTTTATTTGAAGATGTTTTGCTTCTCATCTAAGAAGCTTCTTCAGTTCTAACTAACTGGTGGGGAAATGATTTCCTATCAGTCAATTAGAATTGAAGAAGAGTGGTGTGGTGGCCTAGAGGTGGAGCTCTTGCTTCACAATCAGGAGGGTATGAGTTCGATCCTAGGTAGCGGCAGATATTTCTCTCTCTGGGCACACTGAGAATATATCTGCTGGGGGGAAAAAACTCTGCATTAGCAACAAGAAGGGCATCCGGCCAGTAAACACTCAGCTCCATTCAATTGCCCAGGCTCCACACTACAAGGGATTATGGGGTTGTTAAAAGAGGATGATGAATTAGAATCAAAAAAGCTTCTTAGTGGAGAAACAAAAAGTTTTCAAAGAAAAAAACCCAAGAAAGTTCAGTTGGCTTTTGGAAAAAGTACCTATGGTGATTAGATCAGGATGCCTCTTCCAGTGGTACTTTGCCTGCAGATAGGCTGGGAATGCAACATGCAGGAATCATTCCAATACTTAAGTTTGAGTTAGACTTGTCTGCAACTTTGTGTAGGCATCAATGATGCAAAGGGTTTGATGGGTAAGTGTAAGTTGCAGATGGTTATAGACAGTGGTGGGATTCAAATAATTTAACAACCAGTTCTCTGCCCTAATGACCATCTGGGTAGGTGGGGTTCGGTGGTCATGTGACTGGGTGGGTGTGGCCAACTCAAGGTCACTCAGGTCGATGGGCACTTCGTCTTAGCTGTTACAATGTAATAAGGGTTAACCGGAGAGGCAGTTTCTGTAAGCAAGTCAATAAAGATTAGACTAGAAACAACATTAGAATGTTTCCTTCCTGCCTTCCTTACAGGATTAGCCCTGTAAAGTGGGAAAAAACAAAAGATTTCTTCCAACAACTGGTTCTCTGAACTGCTTAGAAAGTTACCAACCGGTTCTCCTGAATAGGTGAGAACTGGCTGAATCCTACCACTGGTTATAGATGAGCCAACGTACAAACCTCCCAAATCTCAACTAGTCCCTGTGTAGATATACACATCTGGTTGATCTAACTTCTTGCTGGAGGCTTTATTGTTTGAATGCCACTTACCGGTAGCCAGAACGTTAACATACAAAGAAGTATAAATGCAACAACTATGGAAGCATCTCAGAAACAATAGATGCATATGTTCCCTGACTTGCAGAGACATAGAAGCCTAGGTAAAGGTTCCCCTCGCACATATGTGCTAGTCGTTCCTGACTCTAGGGAGCGGTGCTCATCTCCATTTCAAAGCCAAAGAGCTAGCGCTGTCTGAAGATGTCTATGTGGTCATGTGGTCCAGGGGTGGGTCGCTGCAGTTTTTACTACCAGTTTGCAATTCATGTGCAACACACACATGCACTTTTCAATGTAAATTGTTCATTGCACATGTGCAGAACAATTTACAGTGAACTGCGTAGGCGCAGTTACTAAAAACCAAAATGGCGGCAGCCCAGCTGTGGCAAGGGAACCGGTTCAGGGGCTTGACAGGTCTATGTCTCTGCCAGTTCTGGGACCCAGGCCTGAATTCTACTACCAGTTTGGCCGTACTGGGTGCAAGCCATCTCTGATGTGGCTGGCATGACTAAATGCTGAAGACGCACAGAATGCTGTTACCTTTCCACCGAAGGTGGTTCCTATTTTTCTACTTGCATTTTTTAGCATGCTTTTGAACTGCTAAGTTGGCAGAAGCTGGGACAAGTAACGGGAGCTCACTCTGTTATGCGGCGCTAGGGATTTGAACCGCCAAATTTCTCACCTTTCTGATCAATAAGCTTAGTGTCTTAGCCACTGAGTCACCACATCCCTTTATAAATGATGCTTGACAGAAACTTAAGTGGTCGGAATTATAGTCTGAATATAAGCTTTCTGAATTATAGCCTTGGAATCCTCTTCAATGACTGGTAGTGCTGTGCCACCTGTGCTAGCTGATTTATAATACAGAAATGATGTGATTTTTAACAAAGCAATGTTAACAAAGCAAGACATTTGAGTTCATGTGTATCTTCAATGCTTGAACCAGCACTTCCTTTTGGCTGTCAGAACATAGGTATTTCTAATTAAAAATAAGGGAGATGTGATATATTTATGGTTAGGACTCTGTAGATATATTTTATTTTATTAATTTCAAAAGGTTTATCAAAGTATAAAACACAGAAATGCAAAGAAAAATGAAAAAAGGAAAAATAAGAAAGGAAAAGGGGAAGAAGAGAGGAAAGTGTAGGGTAGAGGCGAAAGTGGGGAGGAAGCATGGACTTCTGATTCCTTTTGGTGCAGTAGAATAAGGTATTAACATGAAACCTTAACTTTTTCCTTTTATGCCATAATATATACTGGCCATTTCTACGACAATAGACCTATCTAATCATAAAAAATAATAATCAAAGTTTCACTTTTTTCCATCTCAAGCACAAAGTCCAAAAACGGTTTTCAACTGGCAACAAAATGAATTTCATTCTTTTCTTTAATCAAAGCAGTCCATTTAGCCATCTCTGTTAACTCCTTCAACTTTTGCAGCTATTCGACCATTGTGGGAATCAAAGTGTCTTCCATTTTTGTCCATAAAATAATCTTACGCCGACACAAGCTTACTGTTACCCACGCTTTATTCACAGTAACTACTCACAGACAAGACATTTGCAGCAACCCAGACTCCCACAGATAAGAGATACAATACACACTTTTCCAGTTTGGAATAAATGGTTGTGTCCTGCAAAAGGTCTCCTCCCAGTCTCTTCTTATATACTCTCTTGGGAGCAGCCAAATCACAGCCACCTGGGCCTGATGATCTCCTATGAGTCTGTCTCCATAATTGCTGCCTTCATTTCTCTGCCCTTCTCTGCCTGGCGTCAGGGACAAACTCCCTTCGATCTTCACCACTGCTCCTGTGCCTGATGTCAGGGACAAACTCTCTTTGATTTTTACCACTGCACCATGCCTCAGGCGCCTCTTGGTGGCCAACCAGCCTCTCTGGTCCCTGCTTGGAGTCTGAACTCTGGCCAGGGTCCTCCACATCTTCCAGAGTCGACTCATATGGTCCCTCACTATCAGAGTCCATCGGTAGCTCCAACGGCTCCTGCTGTGCCAC